>NC_056736.1:334505112-334562612 GCF_019279795.1 Protopterus annectens
GCTGGTGAGTCCTCTTTTTGGATCTTAATTTTGTGTTAGAGATGTTGACACTTGTTCCATTTGAACCAGCTCATCTGGCTGACTAAGTTGTTACCATGGAAAACTGTTTTACTGGTTGCTTTGACTTCAGCAAGAAGAGTATCAAAGTTGGAAGCTCTTAAGGTGGGTCAGCCTTGTCTCATTTTTCACAGAGACTGGGTTTCCTCGGGAAAAGGAAATGGTGGTCTCAGAGTTTACTTTAATCCAAACTATTCATTTCCCGGTGTTGTTTTCAGAACCCCAAAATGAGGGAGAGAGGATACTTCATACCTTGAATGTCCACAGACAACCCTGGTACTGTTTTGATGGAACAAAACATTTCAGAACATCTGACCAGTTGTTCATATCTTGTGAAAGTAAGAAAGGACAACCTGTGGCAAAGCAGATTATTTCCAAATGGTTGTCTTGGGCTATTACTTTTTTTTTTTGTTCCCACCACAACAAAACTATTTCAGGCAGGGTCAGGGCACATTCTGCCTGGATCTTGGCTTCGTCTGTGGCTTTTTGGAAACTGCAGTTTGGTCCTCTGTACGTATTTTTACAAAGCAGTACAAACTAGATAATTTCTCCAGGTTTAGGCCAAGCTTTACTAGGACTATTCACCAGGGACTCCTGGACCCTTCTCCTTCCACCTACCAGTTGTTCTTAAACTGTGGTAATCTATGCAGCTTAGGCTACTGCAGTAGTGATAGACATGAATGATAGTACAGTCGTGTAAGGAAACTTACCATTACAGTAGATATTCAAATGTTCATTGCTGCAGTAGCTGCTCACTCCCTCCACCTCTTATTTATTTTTTTTGTTGCCAAGGGTTGGCCATTTATTGTTTCTAGCAGTGCCTTCTCTGGGCACAGCCTTTCTCTCTGTTGGGATGAAAGCTCTGAAAATGTTTGCACCCAAACCTGTCTTTTAGTCAGCTCAGCTAGACCAGACTATGTGTGGGCACTTGGAGAGTGCCCTGCTAGACTTGTAAAGGCTCCAGGGCCATTAGCCTAGTACACACCTGTGAAGCTGGTCAGCTGTTATCTGCTATGCAGGATGTAATCTTGTAAGTGAGGATGTTATGTGATCCTATCTCGCCTACATTCTGAATGATGGGTTCGGGCGATCCCCTATGCCAAAGAGCGAAGTCTCTTATTGGCTGAGCTTACTATATCCAGGATGCACCACTACCAGTCCCCAGATCGTTTGCTTCCCTCGAAGGCGTGGTCTCGAGCTGGCTGGGCTGAGTAGTTTTTATTAACTAACTTTCTGTCAGTTTTTTGCTGTTTTTGCTAACAAAAGCTGTTTTAACGGCTATCGCTAACTTTGTGTCTGATTGGAAAATTGTTGTGTGTGATTGGGTTGAGTTTGTTTTGGCCCCTCCATCCAGGGCCTTTCGGACTGTCAACCTTCAATACAGGGTCTCTAATACTTTAGTTAGTTTAGAGTTCCCTATACTTTTTTCAGGAAGTGTTACATTAAGCTATTACTGTAAGCTTAGCTTTATTATCAGTAAAATTTAGTTGTTTACTTTTCTGTGTAAGTGACTAGAATTGTGTAACATCATGTCTCAAACCCTAGGCCTTCAGGCTTTAAAAATGTTCAAATGGGTTTAAAATGTCTATCACAGACTATCATTCGCTCTGTGTATATTGTCTGGGCAAAGCACTTGCAGGTCATGCAGTGTATGTCACGCTTTTTCCTCAAGGGTCCTCCAGGAGAGGAAAAATAAATTGATTCTTAAGGGTTAGTTAAACCTTCCTTTGAAGCCTTGGCATCCTCTCGGCTCCGCCAAAAGAAAAGGGCTTCGGTTCCGACCAGTCCGTCGGATCCGACTGCCAAGAAACTTAGGCAGGCCTCTCCTTCGGCTCCAAAGACTTCGAGCCGAGGTTGAACAGTCTGCCTCGATGCCACCAGTATCGACTCCTCTGGCTTCGGAGCCGATGGCTGGGGCATCGAGAGGCGGTCACCTTCGGCTCCGCTGCTCGGAGCCGACAAGGGTCGCCCGCTCAGACACTTCCTCCTCGGCGCCAAGTCTACCTCAGCACCGATGGAATCTGTGAGTATTCCTCGGCGATACTCATCGAGTCGCCTCGAGCCGTCCCCTAGCCCCTTGGGGCCGTTGAAGAGGCCTTCTCGAACCCGTTCTGTCTCCTCTCGGTCTTGAGGATGTCGGATTCTGATATAGACAGGGTGCTCCAAAGACTGTTCCAGTCCCCAGTCTTCCAAAATTTGTTTGGTTCGTTCACCCAGCTGGTTTGAGCCGATGACCCACCATTGCCATTCCTCCTCCGACTGCTTGGCTCCGTCGAGCAGGTGCTGTTGGAGCCGTGGAGATCTCAGGGTCGGCTCCGACCCTTACTCCAACCAGGCCTTCGGGTCCGAAGTTTGGTCGTGGACTGGCTGGACCCGGGGTGATGTTTGGGACCTATGCTTTCGGTTCCGAGCCTCCCCTCGGTGCCCGGCTGCGGGACTTCCGTCGGCTATCACGGCTCGAGTCCGGACACTCCCAGGATTCTGGGGTCCGGCTTTCAGGCCATGAGGAGTGCCTTGGCCAAGTCCTCTTCGCCATCTCCCGGTTTTACCAGCACCTTCCCTGGGCGTGGAGACTGGGTCTTTGGCAGTTCCCCTGTCCGTAGCCAGCGGAGCCCCGAGGCCTGAGGTTACCCCAGTGGGGTTCCCTCCTCCTGAGGGTTCTTCGGAGTTGTCTTCAGAGGAACCCCCAAGGAAGAGATCGCAAGAGGAAGCACGTGGACTCCCAGTCTATTACATCGGACACTGATATGGATGATGCAGAGGGGTCCCAGTCGTCCTCGGATGATGTCTCATTTGCAGACATCTTAGAGATCCTCAAGCAACGAGGCTGGATATCCAAACCCCCTCTGCTGACGAGTCAGTGCTCCTCAAGGCCTTTGGGCTCAGCCCTCCGCCTCCTGGGTGTCTCCGCCTTGATGAGCTTCTGGATTTAGTTTGTCGAGGGCGTGGAACATCCAGATACCGTGGAACCAGTCCCTTCTCGTCCAAATAAATTTTATCTGCACCCCGAGAAGGAGTTCCTTACTAAGGCGTGGCTGTAGATGCCATGGTGGTGGCATCTGCTACACAACAGGACGTGGCAGAGGCTTCAACGCCCATCCATCCTCCTAATAAGGAGTCTAGGAGTATGGATAGGTACGGAAGCGCACCCTGACTTCAGGCCTTTACTTTAAGGTCTCTGAATTACTTGGCACATTTTACCAGGCTTCAGAGGGATCTGGTCAAGGAGTTGTCAGATTCCCTCTCGGTAACCTACCTGAGCAGCTAGCCCAGTCGGTTAGCTCTCAGTTGGCTATCCTTACGTCAATTTCTAACTCGTCCATGAGGCTCATTTCCTATGCGGCCGGGTAGAGCGGCGTGGCTCTACGTAGACAAGCCTGGCTCGGCTTGTGTCAGTTCGGAGGCCTTCAAGTCTTCCTTCGCCGACGCTCCCTTTGATGGGTCCT
The DNA here is from genome assembly GCF_019279795.1 of Protopterus annectens. Classification (NCBI taxonomy): domain Eukaryota; kingdom Metazoa; phylum Chordata; order Ceratodontiformes; family Protopteridae; genus Protopterus; species Protopterus annectens. Next base: position 334,508,616 of record NC_056736.1, read on the forward strand.
CATTGTTTGGACCCAAGGTGAAAGACACCCTTACCGCTGTGAGCAAGAGGGAAAAACGTTATCTGCCGAGGCCCGTTATTCCACTCCCTTCGGCCAAGGAGGGGGAAAATGTGGTTCGAAAATCTCGCAAGTTTTTCTCCCAACAGCAGGAAGATTCCCGTCCAGAGGCAGAGGGCGGGAAATTTTTCAGGAGACGCCGTCCCAGAGGCGCAGGAGGCCCGCAATTCTGGAGACAGTCCTTTGTTGGCTCTTCAGCCTCCCACACGACATGAGGGATTGCCCGGCTGTGCTGCTCGAGCCAGTCGGGTATCGTTGCCAAGCACCTAAAAGCCTGGGAGTCAATCACTCAGGACAGATGGGTGCTTCGATCATTGCCGGAGGTTACACCATCCCATTCAAAGACTCACCCCTCCGTCCAAGAGAATCCCGGACCCACCACCCAGTCAAAGGGAAATAGCAGCCGCAGAAGCTTTAAAGCTGCTAGAAAAGGAGTCATCCAACCGTCCCCACAGACCAGATCGGATCAGGAAATTACTCCAGGTTCTTTTAGTGCCAAAAGACAGGGGACCTGAGACCAATATTGGATCTCAGCAGACTGAACCAATCCACGAAATCCAGATTCGAATGGTCACGTTACAATCCATTCTCCCGTTGTTGGAGAAGGATGTTTGGATGTGCTCCATAGACCTCAAGGACGCCTATTATCACATACCGATACATCAGGCGTCCAGAAGGTATCTGCGCTTCAGCCTGGGAGTCAGTCATTACCAATTTTGTGCTCTGCCCTTTGGTCTCACCACAGCCCCCAGGGTGTTCACCAAGTGTTTGGCAGTAGTGACGGCTCACCTGAGAAGTCTTGGATTCCAAGTGTTTCCCTATCTCGACGACTGGCTCCTGACTGCCACCACCAGGCATCTACTAATGGACAACCTCAAAGCCACCATCCTCCTGGGTGTTTCCCTAGGGATTACATTCAATTGGTCAAAGTCTGTCTTGCTGCCCTCTCAACGCATAAAGTTTATAGGAGCAGAGATAGACTCAAGATTGATGCGTCTTTCTTCCTGCCGAAAGGATCCGAACTTTACAGGGCCAAGTTCAAGCTCTGATCTCGAGATCCAAAGCCCCAGCCAGGATGGTCCTACAGGTTTTAGGCTCAATGTCTGCCACGGTTCTTTTAGTTCCTCTAGCAAGATTACACATGAGGATTCTTCAGTGGCTCTTGTCAACTCAATGGTCCTTTCAGGATCTTCCCTCAATCATCACATCATGATTACGGACATATGCAAAGGGACCTTCGCTGGTGGGCTCAGACATCCAAGTTGGATCAGGAAACCCTTTGTTCTCCCCTCCGGTGGTTACCCTGACGACAGATGCCTCCCAGATAGGGTGGGGGCATTGTCTGGGCAGGCTAGTTCAGGGCTCTTGGCTTCAAGAAGCTCCACTCCACATCAACGTGTTGGAGATGAGGGCTGTACTTCTATCCCTACAGGCCTTACACAAGTTTCTTCCTCAGGGCATCATCGCCATCCACACAGACAACATGTCGGGTGGTTTGGTATCTGAACAAACAAGGAGGGACCAGATCGTATCCCCTTTGCAGAGAGGCCATGAGAGTGTGGGAATGGGCTGTAGCTACCAACCGCTTCTTGGTAGCGACCCACATCCCGGAAAGTCAAATGTATTGGCAGACAAATTAAGCAGGACAATTCTCTCTCCTCACGAATGGTCTCTAAACCGCACAGTAGCAGCCCAGGTTTTCAAGAGATGAGAGACGTGCTGCTATTTGCAACTCCACAAAACACCAAGTGCGAAGGTTCTTCTCCTTGATTCCACATCAGGAAGTACCAGCCATGGATGCTCTAGCACAACCTTGGCCAACAGGGCTACTTTATGCCTTTCCTCCAATTCCACTCCTTCCCAAAGTTATTCAAAAGCTTCTCAACTAGGGTCTTCAATGATTCTGATTGCCCCATACTGGCCTCGTCAGATATGGTTTCCTTACCTGAAAAAGCATGCAGTGGACGATCCGTGGACCTTAGACCTGATCCCGGATTTGCTAATCCATCAGTCGGGACATTGGCATCAGTCCCTTCAATCTCTGAAATTGACAGCTTGGCTCCTCCACTTCCAACCTTAGTTAGAAGTCACACACTAGACCCGAAGTAGTTCACATTTTATCTTCGCCCACAAACCCACCACTAACAAATTGTACCTCAGTAAGTGGAAGAGGTTTGCTATCTGGGCTCAACTCAAGGGCTTAGACCCTATCACTGCTCCTGTCCCAGAGGTTTTGAAATTCTTAACATCCCTGTTTAATCAGGGATCTTCTGTCTCAACTATTAAAGTTCAACTAGCTGCTATCTCTAAATTCCATGAGTCCACGGATCCTCCTTTGAAGAGCAACAGACTATGCAAAGCGTTCATTAAAGGTGCGAGTCTGTTAAGACCACCAGTTTTTCATCCTGCACCTCCGTGGGATCTTGATTTGGTACTTGGCATTAACATCTCCCCTTTTGAACCGGCTACATGCTAATTAAAATATCTGTCTTGGAAAGCGGCATTCTTAGTGGCTATTACTTCTGCAAGAAGAGTCTCAGAGCTTCAAGCCCTGTCTATTAAACCACCGTACTTGATTTTCCACAAGGATAGAGTATCACTTAGGCCTAATCCATCCTTTGTCCCAAAGGTCTGCTCTAGTTTCTGTCTTCAACAATCTCTAGAACTACCAGTTTTCTTTCCAAAATTCTCTAATGAAGCAGAATACACTCTCCATAAATTGGATGTTCACAGGCAATTACGCTATTTAGACAGGACTCAGCAACCGTAAGTCAGACCAGTTGTTTGTGTCCTTCTCAGATAATAAATTGGGCCAAACCATCACAAAAGCTACAATCTCAAAATGGATCAGAGATTGCATAACTCAGGCCTATTCTTCTTGAATAAACATCTTACATCATCTATCAAAGCTCATTCTACCAGAGCTATGGCTACTTCTATAGCCTTTCATTCCAAGCTCGCTATTTCGAAATTTGTGCGGCTACTTGGTCCAACCCGCACACTTTCATTTCCCACTACAAATTGGATGTGGCATCTAAAGGACGAGCATCATTTGGTTCCACGGTACTCAGGAGTGTTTTCCAGTGAGCCACCCAGGATTCAGGTGCTAGGGACGCTGTCCCATCATTCAGAATGTAGGCGAGATAGATCACATAACATCTTTTAGTTATGTACTCACCATAACTTCAGATGTTTGGGTTCCATCCCGCCTACATTCCTGTTACCCACCCTCCTACCCCTCGCCTTGCAGATCAGAAGAGATTGAGCGGTTTTGAGTTCAACTGTTTTTATCTTGTTTCATCTGACGATGTTATATAAGCAGGGTATGCGTGTGTGCATGTATGCGGACAAACTAGATCTGGGGGACTGGTAGTGGTGCATCCTGGGATATAGTAAGCTCAGCCAATAAGAGACTTCGCTCTTTGGCATAAAAGTGCCGTCGGAGCCGAGGATCGGCTCGAACCCATCATTCAGAATGTAGGCGAGATGGATCCCAAACATCTGAAGTTATGGTGAGTACATAACTAAAAGTTATTGCTGCAGTGATCATTGAAACTTCTACTGTTATGGTAAATTTACTTGCACAACTGTACTGTCTGAAACACATTTTCCAGTTTCTTTAACATACATTTAGGCTCAAATTACAAACTTGATTCAGTGTTGGGCATGTGAATGGCCTAGTACACACCTGTGAAGCTGGTCAGCTGTTATCTGCTATGCAGGATGTAATCTTGTAAGTGAGGTTATTGCTGCAGTGATCATTGAAACTTCTACTGTTATGGTAAATTTACTTGCACAACTGTACTGTCTGAAACACATTTTCCAGTTTCTTTAACATACATTTAGGCTCAAATTACAAACTTGATTCAGTGTTGGGCATGTGGAATGTCTGATATTGGGAAAGTTTAATGTACTCTTCAGGTATATACCATCGCAATACAATCACCACCTCAAACTATTTTAAATTAACTCCAGACTTGGCACCTTTTTTTCTACTATACACACACACTAGCATTGCACCATAATTTTACTACTGACCAGTCACATCTCCCCCACTCATCCTTATCACAAACTGCAAGGAAAAACACCTAACCACGTTATCAAAGCCCACTTTGAAGTCAAAACATTTCTAATCTTACCTTCAGGTACACATGTCACAATCTTTATTTTGTACCCGATACTACATTTAAACACAAATTCCACTTTTACTATTTTTAAACCCACTGTCACAGTTGACATGCTTCTCCTAACTTGCCTAGCCTTTTTACTCTTGATTCTCAACCTCACTACAGCTATATCTTCGCATACCCCCACACACCAATACACATCAACCTCCTCTAATCCTCTCCCCAGTAAACACAGTTTCTCGTGCATCTCCTCTGAGCTTTTCCCCTATACCTTCCCATTTTATTCAAGCCACAAACTGGCTTCCTCACCTCCTGGGAAACCACACTTGACACCAGTACCCTCACCTACGAATAATAAATACTTACCATAGTACGCATTCCTCATTACCTATCTACTCAAATTTGGAGACGTACATCCTAACCCTGGCCCACCCTCTAATCTTAACCACAAGAATAACCCCAAAGATTTAAACATACTTGCACTTAACCTTAGAAGTATATGTAATAAAATAGCTCCACTGCATGCCTGGATTGATCAAAATAAACTGACATACTAGCCCTAACTGAAACATGGCTATATCCCAGTGTAAAAGACTCCGAAATAATACCTCCAAACTTTGCAATAACCAAAAGAGATGGATCAAAAAAGGGGGAGGGATAGCAGTTCTATATCCCTCTACACTCGCATCCTACACCAGTAATATACCCATTTTTTCCAATGTTGAGGTACTGATCTCTTTTTTGAACCTCAGTGTAGCAAAAATAATTTGCATAATAGTAATATATATCCCACCAGGTAACAATATACCAGTATTGGAAAATATTTTATCCTGGACATCCCAAACAATAAACCTTATTTTATCCTGGACATCACAAACAATAAACCTTGAAACAATAATATTGGGAGACGTAAATATAGATTGGCAAACCATAGCTTCGGACTCTCCCACAAATAGTATAAATCTGTGCATTTTTTCTCGGCTTATCAGTGCTCCAACAAGATATAGCAAAGATCTTACCTGCCAGTCCACCTTAGACTGGATTCTAGTATCCCATCCTGACTACCCCTCTTCTGGTACACTGTCTAGTTCCCTGAGCGATCATCTACCAGCTTACTCCAGCATAAATTCAACAATCTCCTACAGGAAATGGACTGGACATCTGATGAAGCAAAGGGACCTAGCCTGGGCAACCTGGAAACAAAACAAAAATGAACAAAATCATGTTAATTTCAAAACGCTGCGTAATAAAGTGACATAACTAATCAACAGAGATAAGAAGTCTTATTCCCAGCTTCAACTCCGGCATAAAATCAACCCGAGTAAATTTTGGCACTCCATATCTTCTCTACTTAACCATGGAAGAAATGGAGACCACCCCCTATCACCTGATACCCTTCCATCACAAATAGACGAAAACTTTAACAAACACTTCATAAAATCAGTTTCAGACCTACTAACACCCCTAATGCTGGACCCCCCCCCCTTCAACCTATTTAGACACCAACCCCAGACCATCAACTACTAAACCTGTCATTACTAAACCCCCCCCCCCATACTCAACAAAATGTCATACAAACCCCATTCTCATTTCAGCTCATACCCACTGACACCATTAAGAAACTGCTACAAAAACTAAAACCCTGCTCTACCCAGTCAGTATCCTTATAAATAAGTTTTTATCCGAATCAGAAGTACCTGCCATATGGAAACAATCTCGCATCCCCCTAATCCACAAAGGAGGCAACTCTTTTGATCCATTCCATTTCCGTCCTATATCCATTTGTCACCCATATCCAAAATTCTTGAAAGAGGTTTCTATCAGCAAGTAATGCAATATCTATTGCAAAACAGTCTTAACCAAAACCCAACATGGCTTCCGACTTAGCCACAGCACAGCTACAGCCCTATTATCTTTTACAGACACCGTGAACAAGGCCAGAGATGTAGGATGCTGTACAACCTCAGTATTCCTTGATCTCTCCAAGGCCTTTGACACAGTGTCTCGCCCCTTACTTTTGAGCCGTTGCCAGAGAGGAAAAAAATCTACTGAAGTTAAGTGCCTCGTTGGGGATATTTTTTTTGCAGTTAACCGATGTGTGAAAAAGTAAGTAATTGTCTCTGCTGTGGAAAACAAATACCACACAGAGACTTCCATAATCTGTGCAGGAGTTGTTTAGGCCCAGTCATCGACGTACCCACATGTCGGTTCTGTGCTTTATTTAATGCTAGGACCATCCATCGAAGAGCTGAATTTGTAGCCAGGCATTTCAAGGAGACTAGTTACCAGTGCGAAATGGTGTCAGTCAGTCAATCTATGATGGAAATCCCTAAATAGAGAGACGCGAAGGAAAGGGATAGATCACAGAAGGTTAGGCCTACAGAACACGCAAACCTGACATCAGGCAGCCTACCATCCACTGGCACAGCGGTACTCAGACAGGCGCCTATGCAGCCGTTGATGACGCTACTGCATGCCTCTACCGAGACCCTTTTGGAGTCCGGTATGCCGCCGGATCAGGCTCCCCTTTTTGGAATGTCTGTCATTAACCCCCACAGTTGGATCTGGAGCCACTTTGCATGCACTGACTTCCAAAGAGGCCTTCTGGATGACCGATACCAGACATAAAACGATGACCATGCCGCCAGCCAAAACGCTACCCAGCCCCATTGAATCTCTGAGGCCTAAAAGCAAGGCCACTCCAGGAAAACTCATTCCTCTTATGCTCAGTCATCCACCACGTCCCACCCAACCTTCAGTCTCAGCAGTTACTGGGGATGGCCAAGGATTTAATCACTCTCATCAGAGGAAACCAGTCTACTCAGCCCACTCCAGCCAAAAGAAAAAGGGATCGTTCTCCGGAGGTGCTTTCAGAACCAGCGTCTGAGGACTCAGAATTTCTGGACTCATGAAGAACAGCCCCTGACAACCTTCAAGGATTCTGGTGCTGAGGAATCCATTCCTTCTGCATCCCCTTCTGAGGACCTCTCTTTTGGGGAGACCTTAAATACCCTTAGGGATCATTTTCATTGGGAAGCTCAGGACTTCCCGCAATCAAAGAAGAGATTAAGGGAGTTCCTGGACTTAACCACAGCACAAACCATTCGCCATCCCTCCCATTCTTGATGTGGTGGAGGATGTCTTCCTGGAGTCTGGCCTCACTCCTGATGCCTTCCCTCCTGCACCCAGAAAGTCTGATGGATATTATAGGGTGCCAGATACCCGTAAGTATTTATTTAATAACCCAGCAGCTGACCCAGAGCTCATCACTTAAGGACATAAGGGGGCTAGGGCCAGTTCCTCAAAAAAAAAAAATACCTTCTGACAAGGAGAGCAGGGCCTTGAACCGATGGGGCAAAAAGGTATGCACCTCAGCTACCTTAGCAATTGGAGCCCTTAACTGCCAGTTCCATATGCTAAAATATCAGCAGAACATGTTGGAATTATTAAAGCAGAAAACTTCCTCCTTACCAGACAGTGCTGCTGCCAGAGAACTAGCAGATCTGATATACTCCAGCTCTCAAGGGTCAAAACATTCCCTGTATTGCAGATTTGATGTTCTAGAAGCTTCTAGTAGGGCTGCTGTTTCTGGATTAGTCATCAGGAGACATGCATGGCTGAGGGGAGCAACCTTTGCCTGATCCCATAAAATCAAAACTTCTGGATGCCCCCTTGGACAGGGAACAGTTGTTCACCTCCTCTGCTTTAGGGCCGATCAAGAAAATGGAGGATAAGGCCAAGCCCATGCAGACAGTCAGACTTCCTGCAGGTTCAACCTCTCCCCCTGGTTTAGTAGGAACTTTCTCACCAAACACTGGTCCTCTTCTGCCCAAACCAAAACTGTGCAAAGAAAAGGACTCTGAGATAGGCCCTCCAGGCAACAGCACCAAAGCCAGCATAGGCCTAGACAGTGGACCTCCACCACTCCTAGTTAAGGGAGTTCCAAGTCCACTCCCTACCCCAAGGACTCGCAATGACTCCCCCCACTCCCCACCCCCTGGGTAAGAGGAAGGTTATCCCTATTTTTAGACAGGTGGCAAACCATCACAGCAGACCAGTGGGTCCTAAAAATCATTTCCCAAGAATACAGATTCTCTTTTAGAGAGAGCCCAAGCTTCTCTGGTTATTCAGGTATACCAACCAATCGGAGGACAGAGGTCCTTTGCCAAATTCAAAAACTCTGTGATCAAGGGGCAGCGGAGCTAGTACCAGAGGAAGAAGTGGGAAAATAATTTTATTCAAGGTTATTCCTAGTACCCAGAAAAGAGGGCATCTGGTGCCCTATCGACCTATCCACATTAAACCTATCCCCCAGGTGCCACAATTCAAGATGTTAACATTGCAAAAACATTTGCCAATGCTAACACGAAATTCTTGGCTAGTGATCCTAGATTTAAAAGATGCCTACTTCCATATCCCCCATAAAGGAATCCTGCAGGAGTTTTCTACCCTTCAGAGCAGGCTCAAAGCTCTCCCCTTTGGCTTATCTACTGCTCCCAGAGTTTTCACAAATGCCTGGCTCCTGTCATTGCCTTTTGCAGACAGAAGAACATACGTCATCCCAGGTGGACAGCAGAGAAACTCCTGCTGGATCTCACTTTTGTCCAAGCCCTTCTACCATCAACAAGGAAAAATCCCAATTCAGGCCCACAAGATGGATAACTTTCTTGGGAGCCCTCCTGCACACATCCACCCAAATAAGCCTTCCTCTCTCCAGAAAAGCAGAGCTTTCTCCCCCTCTACTTTTCCCAGTTAGCTCACCGGACACACCTCAAAGTCAGGAAGTTCCTGAAACCACTAGGGTACATGGCATTCTGCATCCTGTTGGTGCCCTTGGCTAGGCTGCACATGAGAAAGATGGCAATGGTACCTAAGAAACCTATGGTGCCAACATTTTGTCACTGGAATTACAGCTACCTCTGATTCCCTTCCTAAGGAGGGATCTCCTATGGTGGGTAGAAGTACCTTGAACAGCGGTCTACAATTTATCACCCTCCCCCAAGGCCAGAGACACCATCACCACACATGCCTCAGATGCTGCCTGGGGGGCTCACTTGGGGGACGTGCATCTAGGGCACCTGGAATCAGAGGGATCTAGCCCTCCACATCAACCTGAAGGAAATGATGGCGGTGCACTGGGCTGTAACAGCATTCAAGGCCCACCTCCAACCAGGAGTGCTCTTGATCAAAACAGACAACACCACAAGTCATGTGGTACATCAACAAGCGGGGGAGGGGGGGACTCACTCCTACCCTCTTTATCGTCTAGCCATGCTATTCTGGCAGACAGCCTCATTGTTGGGGCTACATCTGATAGCCCAGTACATCCCAGGGGAGCACAACACACTAGCAGACCATCTCAGCAGAAGTGCTCTAGACCCCCGCAAATGGCAGATACAAAAGGAAACTATCACTTGCCTCTGGGGGACAACAGAGGTAGACCTCTTTGCATCCATACAAAACAAACAGTTGACCAGGTTCTGCACTGGGGAATTCCACATATGAGCTTGGGAGGTGGATGCTCTCTCCTTCCATTAGGGCAACACATTTGTGTACGCCTTCCCTCCCTTACCAATGATTCCCAGGGTACTTCTAAAGATCATGGAGGAAAAGCCAAGAGCTATCCTCATTGCCCCAAACTGGCCCAGGCAACTCTGGTACCCCTTGCTCCTCAGCCTGACCCAAGGAGCTTCCCATGAACCTGCCTCTCTCAGAAAAATTGCTAACCCAAGAAAAAGGGTCAGTACTGCATCCAAATCTTTTCAGCCCATCCGTGTGGCTTATACCCCAGAGGTGGATATCGGGCCACCTTTGAGCAAGCAGGTTTTGGATTTCATTAAAGAGGCAAGGAGGTCCAGCACCCGGAGATCCTACTCTGCAGAATGGAAAAGATAGCCAAGGGTACAAGCAGCTCCCATGCCACTCACCTTGGTTCTAGATTACCTGGCGGAGCTCCTGCAAAAGGGATCATTTGACTCCTCAGTCAAAATTCATGTTTCAGCTATCTCTGCTCATTCCCCTACAGAACAGCCTATGTTCTCCCATCCCCTTTTAAAGCAATTCCTTAGAGGGGTGTCGCACATCAGACCACCTAGAAGACCACTCACTCCTGTGTGGGACCTGAACTATGTACTGGAAAAGATGATTTTACCTCCCAGCTGCTTCAGCAGATATGAAGCACTTCTCTTGGAAGACTGCTTTCTTGCTAGTCATAACCTCAGCCAGGAGGGTTTCAGAGCTGCAGGCCCTTATGGCCATTGAACCTTTCATTGTCTTCCATGCAGACAGGGTGTCTCTCAGAACCAATCCCTCATTCATGCCTAAGGTGGTATCTGATGTGACCCCTAATCAAGGCTGTCCATCTCCTTACCTTCTTTCTAAACCCACAAATTAAGAGGGAAAGGATCCTGCGTACATTAGATGTGCACAGACAGCTTAGATACTGTCTGGATAGGACCAAGTCTTTCAGAAAGACTGACCAGCTGCTGGTCAGCTTCTCCCCTGGGGCAGAGGGGAAACCTATAGCCAAGCAGACAATTTCTAAATGGATGTCTCACTGCATCCATTTCTGCTACTCCTCCCATGGGGAAAATACCTCCCAATCCTGTCCGAAGCCATTCCACTAGGCCAGCTCCAACCTCCAGTGTCTTCATCAGAGGTATCCCTACTAAGGATATTGTAGAAGCTACCACCTTCACAAAACACTACCAACTGCCTCTTTTTACTCCAGATCCCGAGCAGGCTTTGCTTCAGTAGTCTTGCAGGGCATAGTGTCTTCCACTTAAAGCAGTGCAAGCCTTTTCTTAGAGTCCTTCCCTTCCTTCCACCCTATCTTTGGGAGTCTTCCCACAAGTGATGAGTGCAACAGTGAAACACTAAGAACATAGTACAGTTGTGTACATGTAGATGTTCCTGTGTTCAGTATTGCAGTCCTGTTTCCCTCCCTCCCTCCTTCCCCTTTTGTTTCCTTCGTATCTTATTATACCTGTTAGAACAATGAGTGAGAAGGTCACTGAAAAGCCAATCAGTAAAAACAAAATGAAAACCTCAGCAAAGCTAGAACATCCATTGAGTGACCTCCCAAACTTCTTTTATATCAGAGGCACATGGGATATATGCAAATGATCCTTATGAACACCACCTTGTTTCTCTAATGCTTAGTCACTCTTTGTGCTGTGCTGATGAAGTTATAAGGCCGAAATATGCATATCCACAGCTAGTGGGGTTTGGATTTATTAACCTGAAATTGTCCATTTAAAACAACAAAACAAGTCATGAGCATTCAGAATCGCCAATTAGCTGAAACACCTGATGTTCATAAGGTTATTTGCATAATATCCCATGTGCCTCTGATATACGAGGTTTGGGAGGTCACTTGGTGGAAGTTCTAGATTTGCTGGAGTTTTCATTTTGTTTTTACTGATTGGCTTTTCAGTGACCTTCTCCCACATTGTTCTTGTTTGTTTGGGATATTTTTGCAGTGACCCTAATGATAATGGACATCAGCTTGGTATAACAGCCCTGTGTTTCTAATGCTTAGTAAAACACTCTGCTTGTACAATTATACCTATTAGCTAACCCCAGGCTGGCATTCTTCAGGCCTTCTGAGCAGGGCTCCTATAGGTTGGGGGCAAGAAAAACTGATTTAATAGTGTTGGCTGCCTCCCTTTATAGCCCTGATGACATGATATCCGTCTCAAGCAACCTACAGGCGTCGCAGCAGGGATACTCTTTACTCTGGTATTCGGGCCAGCTGAGGGCTACCCAGCGGGGATAACCCACAAGTGATGACTGCAACAGTGAATACACTCTAACATCTACATTTATGGTAAGTCTACACAACTGTACTTTCCTTTCATCACCCCCACCCAGGGTTCAGGTGAAGGATGCTGAAACCTGCACTTACTGTGCCTTCCCTTTTCTTTTGACTATTAGTTTGGCTTTCTGTACAAACCTACTAAGACAAAAGTAGTCTTAATTACTCTCTTTTAGCCCAGACAGACTTGGCTCCCTCTCTTGTCAACAACACTTTGAAAACCTTTTTTGAGACCCCAGATTTCCAGGACACTGCTGTCTCACTCCACAGGCAAATTTTACCTGGATTTTTTTGTCCAAAAACCTGAGGACTGCACTGACAGACTCAATTACATTTTAACACTACTCTGGGGCTATTTACAGGTTTTTAAATATTTGTTATACATAATTTCTGAGTCTGACCACGTGGAGTCTAGCATCTTTAAGTGATCCTGATACCTCTGTGTCCCAAAATGCAGTGCCTGTCTGTTTGCCATTCAGTGACTACCTAAAACACAAACGGTGCAAATGCCACTGAACAGACTTTCAAAAGTGCTTTTTACTGCTGCTGCATTTTAGAATGGCTAAACTGCAGTCTTTTGTGAAGCCTGACTTGTACTACTTTGACTAATCTCCCATCCCTCTTCACACCTAACTTCCCTAGCTGTCGGTGCTTAGGGTAATTTGAGATTTACCTGTTGTAGTTGACAGCTCACAGCTGGAGACTTGACTCGTGTACTGTTTCTTTGTTATAGCCTTTACTTTCTGTATGGGTAAATGAAGGGCCAGGGAGCTGTGACACCACAGCATGGTTAAGTTTGTAGGATGATCGTGGTGATGTCAGTTTGGGGAGGGAATTGGCCAAAAAACTACCTATATTCATTGGCCTTGATGACATCAATGAATTGGAGACTGCAGCAAGCTTTTCCAGGGCAGGTTAAAAGTTTTTTTGAAAGTGAAGCCACCACAGTACAGTTAAACTGCTATAGTGGAGAGAAACAGTCTAAAATAATTTAAATACTGTATTGTTTATTCATAGCAGGAACATAGGGAGAAAAAGGACAGAAGATGAGCATTTAATAACAGAATCCCATTGTTGTCCTTTAACACTGTGGCTACTGCGTTTGCAGTGATAGCTGGAGGGCCAGGTTTCTCGTACAGTTTCTGTTTTTATTTTGGCCCAGCAACACTCCACACAAGGTCTGCAGTGACTAAGGTTGTGTTTTTCCGTACAGCAGGTTTGCAATAACCTTAACTCATTTCTTTTCCACTTCCAAAGGTGTTTGGTTTCTTCACTTGTCTGTATAGGTCAAATTTGTGCATTTCCTAAGGACTGTTTACAAAACTGAACAAAGTATCAATAAAAATACAATATCGTTAACTGCCAATGAATTGCTTTTTAAGTAAGTGGTATCCCAAAACAGTACATTAAAATGAAACTGTATAATTAGTACAGGAGTTAGAAATTGAATAATCAAAACAAGTGTTTAACAAAAGAAAATGCAAAATGGACACAGCAATTCTGGCAGTCTACAAAACCAGTGTTCAGCATTGCCAGAATGAAAATTAGTGAAATTATGAAATTTGTAACTTAAAACTGGAGGACTGTGTCTGTCTGTTCTGTACATTCAGAATAACAACATAAGCAAAGCATGCTCAGGCCAGTTTTCTAAAACCACCAGATGGTACCAGAAAACACCAAAAACACTTCTAGCATATACCAAAGTCTGCAGTGTGAACATGCAGAATTCATGCTGACACCCCAGACTAGAGCCAACCTTTAATAGATTCCGAATAGTGTTATGGAGACACTTGCTGTCTCATAGTATAACAGTGCTAAGACACATCTCCAAAAATCTAGCTAGGGAGCAGAATGAACATTAACAACTGGCAGGTGTTCACAAACAAAACATCAGGTAAAGATGAAGTACCATATCTCCAGTTAGACCTGAGTAACAAATGCCACAAACAGGAGTAACAGTCTGATCAACGGGGAGATGAGTACATGTCCAGATAGGAACAAGGAGAAAAGTTTCACAGCCGACAGACATGCCACATAGGGCTGAACCTTGATGTAGGAAGTAAGGAAAATGGTGCTGCAATACTGGTATTCAAGGCAGGCTTCCCATGTAGCAGCCTCATTCAGTGCAGCAGTGGCTATCTAACAAACTGTTAGTGTGAAGTTTTTATTCGCAGAAACCGTGTGTGGCCGTGCCCCCCCCAACCCTTTCATTCCTTAGTTTGGATTGATGAAGTTTTTGTAGTTTTCAGTCTAGCTCTAATGTGGAGTGGGTTTGAAGCTCTGAGGAACTGCAGGGATAAAGCCTAACTATGACCCAGGTGACCCAAGTTTGATTATTGACTTAGAAGTGGAGAAACTGTGTGGGGGAGGATATAAACGAGCATCTCACAATGCATTCAAGCCTATAGCACCTTTTTATTTTGTATTTTTCCTGTTAGCAACCATAGCTTCTCATAACGTCCAGACCATTTTGGGTCTGGCTTGTTTAAATAGTTTACAACTAATAATTGGCAGTACCAGAAATGGCAAGGTGTTTTTAACAAAACAACACTAAGATTGTTGCTCTGTGATGCCATGCAAGTGAAGAAATGAATCTCTGACTCTTATAAGCATAAATATGAAAATGGCTATTTTCTTAACTGAGAAACCTACATGCTGTTGAGGAATTGTGTGAAATGTCATTGTGAGAGATGGGAGATTTCATTGGTAATGTCAGTTTGTCATACTATACTGGAGAAGTTGTTTGTTTAGTAATGATGACAATAAGCAATATTCTCACACAATACTTAGTGACTTAAACTATTGCATGGCATCAGGAGAAAGAAACCTTAGATATTGTTGAAATGTTTCATTGATATTTGCACTGTAATTTGCACATCTTGAGAATGTGTTTAAATTGCTAATATGATTAAGCATATGTTTTCGTGTTTTTGAAAATATCTCGAACATGCACTCAGAGGAATTTCTTCAGTTGTACGAAAGCTTATGTTCTGTTAACAAAAGTTTTCTGACTCTGTGCCAAGGTTTTATATAACAAAAAATACAATGCAGACAAATGCATAATGCTATTTTCACTGTAAAGAATGCTTATTGATATTAAAACTGTACAAATAACTATCTTTTTTTAACACAGATATTTACATTTGTTTATTTTATGCGTTTTAAGTTGATTTTTCAGAAAATGCTCTGGAATGCAAGGATGTGTTTAAGTTGCTAGAGCTGTGGCATTCCACACCTTGCAGGTGCGAAGGATGGAGGTGCAGGAAGAGAGCAACTAGGCTTATTATACTGACCCCCAAGATACGCTGTTACTTTTTTATTATGCCAGTGTAGCAGCAACAATTGGGCCATCTTGGCGACATGCACTTCAAACAGTGCTCCCTTGCTGCCAGAAGTGGGCATGTGCTTGAGGGTAGCATTGTATGCTAAATTTACTTGCTGTTGCAGGGTGTCAGACTTTCCTGTTGTTTCACATAGAAGTGGCACTTTTGCCCAAGTGTAGCCACCCCACCCCCCCACGTTGTTGGTGACCTGACCTTTTCAGTAGCCTTAAATGTGCAATTCCTATCAGTGTTCTAGTCTTATGCCCTGCATCTGTTTCTGTTTTTTCTGCTGCCTTTTCCTGAAGTTCCTTGGTCCAACTACCCATCTTCAAAACATGTGCAAGTTCTCTTTCATTTTCTGTCTCCATCTTCTTAATTCCTTCTGTATTCCTCTTGTCTCATATGTTTGTGGTGTTCCATACTACTCATTGATTCTCATGTGCTTGGTTCCAAAAATGGCTGGAAGGTCAAAACCGTGGAACCCTTTTTCAGAGCCTCATCCCATTTTTCTCCATCTGAATTCCATATTTCTCTCAATTTCGGTTTGTCTTCCCATTACTGGATCTGCTGCTGCTTCTAAGTGTTTATTTACAAGACCAGGTATAATTTTAATTCTTCAGTTTTCACACTTCTGATTTAACATAGTACTTTTTAACTATATTTGTTCTCAACATATTCATTGTGATCTTTATCTCTTTCATATTTCTTCTCCATAGCTACTCCAACTCCCTCCTTTCCATGCATTTCTCATACCCTCCTTCCTTCACAGGCCATTTTTTTCATTCTCCATCTTGCCGTTTGGTTTACTTAGTCTCTCTAGTAGTCATCTTCAAACTTCTTCTGCCTAAATTCAGGCTCTTATTACATTTCCAGTGCTTGCTGTTTTCCATTTAATGTGCTGTGTTTTTGTTTTTAACCACACATGGAAGTTGTGGATTCTCCTACATCTTCCCAAATTTGAGATCTCTATTCTTTTCCCTGCTGTTTTTGGGGTACTTCTCCTTTCCATAGACCTATTGTATGTCTTTTGGGCTTCTTAATTTTCTGTCACTGGCAGGTGTGTTTGCATGCATCAGTGTTTACCATTCCTGACCGTTTTTGCATTCTCTGCTCTAGTTTCCATTTTAACACTCTCTAGTTTTCTTTTTTTATTGCTTTCACTGTACCCCTAAATATTTCCCTAGTTTCTCTGTCCCACCTGCTGTATTCATTGTATTTGTTTTCTTTGTATATGCTCCCTCCAAACCGTTTCGTATTTCTATTGTCTTTGTTTACATGTGTTGTCGGCAGCCAACGGTTGTCTGCGGATAAGTAAAAGCTGATGTTCTGGATTGTCTTTGTAAAACGCAGTGCTGCTGGCAGACTAACCCCCCCCCCCCCCGGTCCAAATTTACCATTCATTCCCTTGAGTACAGTAGTGTAATTTTGTATCCGTATTCGTACTGTTTCTCCTCTGAGTACGTTTTCTTAGCCTGCTTTCCTTTGGTCTTCTCAGCTGTCTGTTTTCCTTTCAGTTTTGCTGGGCTGTTTCTATATCTGCTTTTGGGCTGCAGTCCTAGACGGAGACCCAGTGCTCTTAGATTCATAGTAATTTCAAGGTTGGTTTAGTCTAATGACCACGTGCACTTTTCCAATACCTACCCTCAGGGTTTACCATTTTCTCAAGGAGGGAGATGCCAGTTGGTCCTGGGAAAAATTTGAGAGCACCCATCCAGTTGTCTAGGTTTAATTTTGAAGGATAGTATAGAGTTGCATTGCTTAGCCTACAGAGAGAGTTTATCTCTGGGAAGGAGGAGGCACTCTGTTCTCTCTCCATCATATTCTGTTTGCTCATGAAGGTTCAGATCTGTTGTTTTACTGTTGGCTGAACTGTTGCCCTTACTTAGATGAGGTCAGGGAGAGCTGGATATCTATTTGCATGGTAAGCAAGGCACAAAACACTCCTCAGAACTCTAAAATGCAGAATACAGAAACGGGGCTTTAATTTTCACTCTGTAACTAATGGCCTTAAGACTAGAGTTCCTTTTTTTGCTAGAAACCTTTGGAGCTTTTCAAGTGGAAATTTGCGAGATGCTACCAAATAGAGCATTGGACTCCTTTCAGCACTGTTCAAACCCAGGGGATTTAAATAAAACTCTGGCTGTTGTGCAAAGTAGAAAGATTTCCTGACATCTGCCATGTGATCAAAGGAAAGGGAACTGTCGACCTGGACCAGTGACTATCTCTTCATTTTGTAAGAGCGTGCTATCTGTATTGTATATTGTGGATAACTTATTTTGTTTTCTTAAAGAAATAGTGCATCGTTTTCAGCATTCAGTTTATTCCCATTTTATATTCACCAGGTATTGGTGAAAGTACGCTGTTTCTGAAAGGTGCAGATATTCAAAAGTGTGTTTAACAATTACACCCAGATTTCGGTCATCTGCAGATAATTGCCTAACAGGAGAGGACCCACTATAGACCCATGAGGGACTCCACTGATTATCTTGGCACAATTGGAGGCACCTGTCACACAAACTGTGTGGCTTCTGTCTTGCAGCCAGTTGGCAATGCATTTTACCATGTAAGAATCTATGTTTCAGGGTGATGGCTTCCTTCCAGTGCTGCCATGAGGTATGGTATCTGATGCCTTGACCAGATAAAGATAGGTTGTATGAACAGCATGACCTCTGGCAACAGCTTGTGTAACCCTCTCAAAGAAATTGACAAGTTTGGCAGGCATGATCTTCCTTTGACAAAGCCGAATTGTTGGGGGTCAAGCTTAATGTTTGTCTTTCAGCTTTTCCCAGTTAGTTGTCCCCACAGTGGAACTCTGGTCCGCTAATGATTGGCAGTAGATTTTCACGAACACCGAGGTGCCAGCTTGACGTTCAACCTTCAACGAAGGCACGCCCATTTACGCATGTCTTTCAAACGCCCACCCAACCACGGGGGATGACGTGCAGACTCCACACAGAAGGCACTCACCGCACTCCAGCCAAGAATCGAAAGGGAGAACCTCTTGCTGTGAGGCAACAACGCTACCGCTGTAATGATGATTTCTGTATTTTAACTTAAGATCCGTTGTGATACACTCAGCCTAGTAAGGCTGATTGGTGTGTATTTCCCAGGGTTGGAGGTAGGACCACTCTTGTTGAGAGGCTGCACCACAACAGTATGTCATAGTCTGGTTACATGGCCTGCAATCAGGCTCAAGTCAACGATTTAAGAAGAGGCTCAATGAGAGGGTGTTAGAGGTTTAGCTAAGTACCCAGGTATGTTATTAGGACCCATACAGAAAGTGCATGGTTTTAGGTTAACACCTTGCGTATGTGTTGTTAGTGTGAGAGGCAAGGAAATTTGGAGTAGGTGCTTCTTCCTTCTAAAGTTTAGGTTTTCAATCTGCATCTTAAGCATGTATTTGTCTGTCTCGCTTTTGTAATGGGCTGTTTTTCACAGCACCAAGTCTGAGTGTGAAAATTTACTTATGAAAGAGGATGGCTCCACTTTCAGGCTGGACTGCTGTGTTTTATCTCTTGGTCTAGCTTTGTGGCAAGAAAGGTACGGTTAGCCAGAAGCATTCAAGAAGTCAGTCATAGAATACTGCTAACACCTATAATAAAGCTGTAGTTTAAATTCTGCGTCTTATTCATTGATTTATAAATTTAGGAATCCAGTCATTTCTTCAGAAACTGTGTATTTTGGGCAGGCCTCCCTGTCTTCGCTTTCTGACTCTCATTCTTAACATGAACCTTAGAAGCCTAGATAACAAGATCAGAGTTTCATGCAGTCATTGCACAATACTCGCCAGACATTCTTGTAGCAACAGAAACTTGGCTAAAACCCCATGTAAGAGACCCAGACACACCTCCCACAAGGTTATAGGAGGATCAGGAACAAAGGTGGCGGGGTTGCAGTCTTCTACAAAGATAACCTAAGCATAGACCACCTACCCATCTAATACCCTTATTATAAGAACTTTGAAGTTCTAGTAACGCTCAGTCAACCCAAAGAAAAATATTACCATAATAGCCACTTACATTTACTATAATAGCCACTTGCATAACTCAAGTAATACTCCCACTGCCATTGAGGAACTCCATAGCCTGGACAGCCTCAACCTACACCCATGAAACCATTAATCTGAAGTAGGCAGACTTCATTCGTCTGCAACCTGTGGGTATTGGATCCGACCTCGGATCCGAGCCGGCAATTCAAAAGCTTAGGCTCCGAGCTCCTAGCTCCTCCCTCTTACCCATAACCCCTTGCCAAGCCCTGACTGACCTCAGATTTCGTTTGCCGCTTTTCAAGTAGCTACGGATTCTAGAGCTCCTGGCGTTTGTTGAAGAAAGATAAGATTTTTTGACTAAAAAAGTTTTGAAAATCTCTATTTTTGTTATTGATATTGTTAGTGTTGAGTGTGTATAGGCTTTCCTCTCTCTTTTATTTAATAGTTCTCTGGTTTTTGCGTAGTTTGTTTGTGTGTGTTGTGTTAGGCCTTAGGGTTTGTGATGTCTGAAGCCCATAAGGCTGTTTTCTCTAAATGTACCGAGTGTGGCCATAAGCTGTCCCCAGCGGATGGCCACACTCTCTTGTCATCTTGGGGTTGAACACCTGTCATCTGGTTGTACCATTTGTGCAGGGTTCAACCCCCGGGCTTTGAGGGAGCGGAGGTCGAAGCTGGTGCTGGCGGGTCTTTTACCTCCAGATACCGCTTCGGCCTCTGCCCCTTCCACTCAGCAACTTGTTGCTGTGGGTTCTCCCTCCGGCTGGGACTCAACCTCCCTCTAAGTTGCGGAGGAAAGAGTCCTCTAGGGAGAGAGAGAAGAAGGAGAGACACAGGAGAGGTACCACAAGCGGAGGCGAAACTTCCAGTTCGGCTCCTCCATCTAAGCGGGCCTCCCTGTGCCTTCTAGCTTTCCTCCTCCTCGGCTCCACTCCCTCGGTTCTCTCCTGGACCCGAGGAGGAGGAGGCTAGCCCTTCTAGGAGGTCTCCGGAGGCTCTCTAGGTCCGCCGGTGGCCTCCACCAGGTCAACTTTTTCCATGAGTGAAGCTGATATGGACGGATGATGAGGAAATTCATCCAGGCCCAAATGCAAATGGGAGTGCTCCTAGCCCCCATCCGGTAGGGGCTTGACCCTTTTTTCCCCTTGGCTCCTTCTCTGACCCATACCACTGGTTGGAGCTGTGGCGCCGGGCAGACTTGGATCGGGGTGGGTCGGATCCGATGGGTCGGCGCCTCGGATCCGTCCCATCCTTGAGTGCTTGGTGCCGGACCCGACCTCTCGAGCCGAGGGCGAGCCTCGGATCCGAGGGAGCTGGTGTGTCGGCTCCGTCCAGGTCGGGCGCACGGTCTCGGATCCGACGGTTTCGGCTCCGACTCCGATCCGTGCGTCTGATCCGAATGGGGGTCGGCTCTCGGGGTTTAGAGAAGCTGGCTCCCCCTTGGCTTTCGACGTAGTGGAAAGGGCACTGTTGAGGACATCCGGACCCCCGGTCCCTGCCACGGCTCCATCCCGCACTCCCTTGCAGTTGGGCCAGGCCCCCACCAGCCGGTCCCAGGGACAGCCCGCCTCAATGTCCCAAGTGGTTCCCTTGGAACATCCAACTGCTGAAGAGTACTCCTCGGACAGCCCCCCCGATGAAGTACCTCGGAAGCGTAAGTGCAAAAGGAGGCACATGGACTCCCCCGAGTCCGTTACTGAAGACACAGACTTGGATGAAGGGAAGGCTCCCTAGGTCACCCCTGAGGGCGTCTCATTTGGAGACATTATGGAGATGTTAAGGATCAGGGGGGGGGGTCTGCCCCAAGGCTTCCTCGGACGAGTCTGTGTTCTTGGAGGCATTCGAGGCGGGCCCTTCTACCTCTTGGGTGTCCCCTCCTGCTGACCCTCTGGTGGATCTTATTTCCATCAGAGCGTGGAAGGATCCGGACACCGTTGAGCCTGTCCCCAAGCGCCCGGACCGCATCCTTTCCCCTCCGGCGGACCGCACTCACTGGAGCAAGGGCCCCCCCAGTAGATGCCATGATGATGGCTGCAGCCACGAAGAGGGAATTGGCCCAGGAGAGTCCCTCCATGCATCCTCCGGGCAAGGAGTCCCGCTCGATGGATCGCATTGGGAAGCGAGTTTTCAGTTCAGCAACCTTCTCTTTGAGAGCGCTGAACTACATGGCACATGTCATTAGGATGCAGCGGGATCTGATTAAAGAATACTCTACATCTCCCCCGGAGTCCATGTCGAGTGAGGATAAACAGGTATATTCCACCCGAATGGCCACTCTCAGATCAGATGTTCTTCATCTCACATTGCTGCAGTCCTAACACTTGGGTAGTCCGCTGTCCCCCGGTCGGCCCGAATATCAGAGTATAAGGTTGACGTCGGTCAAGGCGCATTTGACTGACATCAGAACGTCAGGGTACAAATGCGCATGACCGACGTCATATCCTCAGTCTTTTTTGCCGCATGGTCCGATGCAGAAGCAGTGTTACAAGTGCCGTTCGGCGTTCTGAAATTTTTCGAATTCGGAGTTTCAGACCGAAGTCAGAGTTGGTTAAGTACCCCGTTGGGGAATATTTTGGTTTTTTCTTGCCTCAGTGGTTTACCGGATGTCAGAAAAAGTGAATAACTGTATTTCTTGTGGGAAACAGATACCGCATAGGGATTACCATAATTTGTGTATACCTTGTTTAGGACCTGAGCACGACATTGTTGGATGCCGCTTTTGTGCTAGGTTTAATAAACGCACTATAAAGCGGAGGTTGGATTGTGCTAGGTTGGTCTTTGGGAAACGGTGTAATTACAAAATGCCGTCGGATGCTCCGGCGCGGCTTCCTCTAAGAAGCGCAAGGACAAGGCAGGTAAACCTAGGTTAGAGGAGTCATCCGAACCGGACGTCAGTTCTTTAGAGGTCAGTGGAACCGGTGGTTCCGGAGGCCTCTCTGGAGTCCCAGGGAGAACCTTTGATTTTGCAGGATGTGGCCTCCCAGGAGGCAGGGCAGGCTGTAGGGGCTTCTCAAGTAACTGTACTCCCCTCCCTTCCTAAGGGGTCTAGGCCTTCTCTTTCTTCTTCCAAGGCTTCTCCTAGAGGCAGGTCTAGTTTAGCTTCTGTGGGTGTCGCTCCCAGTTCTTCAGGTGCTGTGCCCAAGAAGCACATGCTCAAAATGGCAGAGGATTTAATTACTTTAATTAGAGGCTCTATGCCCCCTCCTGAAAAGAGGCCTAGGATGGAACCTGTGTTGGGGGATTATGAGCAGGCTTCGGATGTGTCTGAGTCTTCGGCTGAAGACTTGCAGGAGTATTCTCATTATTCTGATTCTGATGTGGATGATTCTACTCCTTCTGCTTCTCCTCCTGAGGATGTTTCTTTTTCAGAGACCCTTCACTCCATGAGAGAGCATTTTAAATGGGAAGGTCAGGATTTCTCTGATTCCAGGAAAAGGCTTAGGGAATTTTTGTTTTACCCCAGCATAGGCCTTTAGCTATACCTCCTGTTTTGAATGTGGTGGAAGATGTGTTTGCAGAGGCTTCTCTTAATCCTGACTCTTTGCCTCCTGCTCCTGTTAAGCCAGATAGGTATTACAGGGTGCCTGAAGCTAATAAGTATCTTTTAAGAGTCCTAGGGCAGACCCAGAAACTGTTAGCCAGGGGCCTAAGGGTGTTAAGGCTTCTGTTGTCAAGAATCCGGTTCCTGCAGATAAAGAGGCCAGGGCCATGGATAGATGGGGAAAGAAAGTTTATACTTCTTCCACTTTAGCCATGAGAGCTTTGAATTGCCAGTTTCACATGTTGAAATATCAAAATTATCTCCTTTCTCAGTTGAAATCTAAGGTTGATGCTCTGGCGGAAGGTATTGACTGTAAAGAGTTACAAGATTTAGTGCATGTTTCTGAACAGGTGGGTAAGCATTCTTTGCAATGTGGTTTTGATGCTGTACAGGCCTCGTCTAGGGTGGCTGCCACTGGGTCAGTTCTTCACAGGCATGCCTGGCTGAGGGATCAAAATTTATCTGACCATGTTAAAACTAGGATTTTGGATGCCCTTTGCAATCTGATGTCTTGTTTGGTTCTCCTGTTGAGGCAGTTTTAAAGAAAATGGAAGACAAGGCTAAGTCTATGCAGACTGTTAAAGATTTTTTTGCAGGTTCAGCCTCCAAAGTTTAGTAGAAATTGGCCTACTAAAGGGTGGACGTATCCTTCTTATGATTCCCAGTCTAGGGGTAGATCTAGACATGGCAGGGGCAGAGGTCAGGGCTCTTTCAGGCCCAGAACAGGGAGTTCTCCTGCACAGTCTTCGAGTGAGGGCAGGGGTCAGTCCTTTCGTAAACAGACCCAATGACCTACCTTTTCAGCTGCCAGAACCTTCTCGCCTGGCAGCACCTTTGGGAGGAAGGTTGGCACTTTTCAAAGAAAATTGGAGTTTGATTACCCAAGACAAATGGGTACTGGATATCATACATCACGGTTACAGGTTTTATTTCCATACCTTGCCTCCTTTCAAAGGCATGCCAGACATTCCTCCTCAACAAAGAATAGAGGCTCACAAGCAAATTTCACTGCTACGCCAAATAGGGGCCATACAGCCGGTTCCTATGCCAGAAAGGGGCCTAGGATTTTATTCTCGCCTGTTCCTAGTCCCAAAGAAGGGGAACACGTGGAGACCAATTTTGGATTTATCTATCCTCAACACTTATCTGGACATTCCCAAGTTCAAAATGTTGACGTTGCAGCAGCTTTTACCTCTGCTGGGCAAAGATCATTGGATGGTAACTTTAGATCTCAAGGAGGCTTACCTTCATGTTCCTATCAGACTAAGTTGCAGGAAGTATCTGCGTTTTCGGGCTGGGACTTCTCACTATCAGTTCTCTGCATTGCCCTTTGGCTTACCTACTGCGCCCAGAGTGTTCACGAAAGTTCTGGCTCCAGTGATAGCTTTCTTCAGGCTAAAAGGAATACAGATCTATCCTTATTTGGACGACTGCCTGATTCTGGCTCAAGGAAGGGAAGAGCTTCTTCATCATTTGGAATATGTGATAGCAGTGCTAAGATGCCTGGGGTATTCTGTGAACGAAATAAAGTCCAGTCTAGTACCCTCTCAAGACATGTGCTTTCTGGGTGTGAGACTGAATACAGCATCCCAGATGGCCTTTTTAACCCCGGACAAACAAGAGTCTATCACTTTACTTCCATCAGCTATCTCATCAGTCCGGGCTGACTGCAAGGACAGTCCTTCAAGCCTTAGGGTTCATGGCATCTTGTATTCTGGTGCTTCCCAATGCCAAACTGCATATGAGGAAGCTACAATGGATTTTATAAAATAGTATGGACACAGCACTGCCAGGATCTGGACACTGTCATTCAAATAATACCTTGCATTCAAAAGGAATTTTTGTGGTGGGCTCAGGAATGTCACCTAAACAAGGGACTCTCTGTGACCCGGCCAGAGGCGAGTCAGATTTTAACAACAGATGCCTCAGACATAGCTTGGGGAGCTCATCTAAATGGAAAGTGGATACAAGACAAGTGGCCTGCCAGACTACAACATCTACATATCAACATGAAGGAGATGTTAGCAGTCCAGTTTGCATTAATAGCTTTCAAGGATTTACTTCTTCCAGGGCAGGTGTTGATTCTAACAGACAACACAACTGTCATGTGGTACATCAACAAGCAAGGGGGAACGATTCTTATCCTCTATGCAGGCAAGCAATGATTTTGTGGGAGACTGCTCTCAGTTTACAACTAAGTCTTCAGGCAAGGTTTCTGCCGAGCACAGAACTCCTTAGCAGATGTGTTAAGCAGACAAATCATGGATCCCCACGAGTGGAAACTGGATCTTCATGTATTTCAGAAATTGACAGTGTCCTGGGGAACTCCAGACATAGATCTGTTCGCTTCTCCACTAAACCACCAGCTGCCAAAGTTTTGCACAAAGGTTTCATCCCACAGCTTGGAAAGTGGATGCTCTTTCTTTCAGTTGGAAAAATCTTCATGTGTATGCCTTTCCACCTCTGCCTCTCCTCCCAAAGGTACTTCTGAAGGTCAGACAGGACAAGCCAAGGATGATTTTGATAGCTCCAGATTGGCCTCGACAGCACTGGTACCCACTACTGAGAAGTCTAGTTCGGAAGCCTCCATGGCCTTTGCCTTTGACTCCACATCTGTTGTCCCAGGAGGACAGTCATTTGCTCAATGTCAAACTTCACTCTCTTCACCTAACAGCATGGCATATTCTGTTTTAAACCATAGAGGGTCTCAACTTCCACAACAAGTTTTGAATGTGATTTTGGAAGCTAGAAGGCCTAGTACAAGGAAAGTGTACGCAGATAAATGGAAGAGATTTTTATTTTGGAGTGCAGCTAAGGATTTGGATGTTTCTGAGCCTGACTTAAGTGTGGCTCTTCAATATCTTACTGAGTTATTGGACAAAGGTTTGTCCTTCTCTTCTATTAAGATTCATGCTGCAGCAATTTCAGCTCACTACGATTGTGACCCACCATTGTTTTCTCATCCTTTATTCAAGCAATTTCTTAGAGGGGCAAAGAATATAAGACCCCCGAAGAGCTCCTACTCCTGCTTGGGATCTCAATTTTGTGTTGGAGAAACTCACTCTACAACCTTTTGAGCCTGCAGCTACTGCTGAGTTGAAATATTTGTCATGGAAGACTGCTTTTTGTTGGCCATTACCTCTGCAAGAAGGGTTTCTGAATTGCAGGCCCTTATGGCAGTTGAGCCTTTCTTAATTTTCCACAAGGATAGGGTATCTTTACGGACTAACCCTTCCTTTATGCCTAAAGTGGTTTCTAGTGTGGCTTTAAACCAAACTATTCATTTGCCTACTTTTATGCAAATCCCCAAACTAAAGGGGAAAAGATTTTGCACACTTTAGATGTTCACAGGCAGTTGCGATATTATTTGGACAGAACTAAAGGGTTCAGACAATCTCAGCAGTTATTAGTTTCTTTTGCTTTGTGCTCTCAGGGCAAGCCCGTGTCAAAACAAACTATTTCTAAGTGGATTGGATTTTGCATTGCTTTCTGTTATTCCCATCATGGCAAAGAGATTCCAGCTGGGATTAGACCTCATTCCACTAGGGCTACTGCCACTTCAACAGCTTTTTTGTGGGGGGTGGCTACTAAGGATATTTTGGAGGCAGCCACTTGGAGTTCAGTGCATACCTTCTCTAGACATTACCACCTTCCATTGTACTCTAAGTCCAGGGCTGGTTTTGCCACTGCTGTGTTGCAGGGCATTTTGGCAGCTCCTGCTTCATTATAGTTTAGCCATCCTCCCTTACCTCTGCTTTGGGATTCTACCCAAGTGTTAGGACTGCAGCAATGTGAGATGAAGAACATAGTACAGTTTTGTACCTACCATAAATGTAGATGTTCGAAGATCCACATTGCTGCAGTCCAATTTACCCTCCCTCCTACCCCTCTGTTGTTGGAGGTGGTTGTGTGGGTTGGGTTATCCATCTGAGGTATATTGCATTTTGTATATTGCATTTTGTATATATTGTATATATTATACATATTTTTGGTGTTAGGCTAGTTGGTTGTTTAGTTGTGGTCTATGGGTTTTGACCTTTCTTTTTAGGGTCTTCTGACATCTGGGGCAAGAAAAGACTGAGGATATGACGTCGGTCATGCGCATTTGTACCCTGATGTTCTGATGTCAGTCAAATGCGCCTTGACCGACGTCAGCCTTATACTCTGATATTCGGGCCGACCGGGGGACAGCGGACTACCCAAGTGTTAGGACTGCAGCAATGTGGATCTTCGAACATCTACATTTATGGTAGGTACAAAACTGTACTTTTCCAATACGTCTATGCGGCTGCTTTCTCATGCTACTGAGGGAGCCGCTAGAGCCAGCGGAGCAGGCCTAGTCATGAGGCGACAGGCCTGGCTCCGCCACTGTGATTTTGCAGAGCCCTTCAAGGCGACCTTCGTGAATGCCCCCTTCGATGGTTCTGCCTTGTTTGGCAAGACTGTTCGCGAAACATTAGTCCAGAGCGAAAAGGACGGGAAGACGCTGTCTGCCGTCGGAGTCAGCTTCTCAGCTCCCCAGAGGTCCTTCTCTAAGAACCAAAAGGGACAGAAGAAGATGTGATTCCGAAATCGCAGCAGTCCCAACCTGCTCGGATAACCAGTCCTTCCGTGGCAGAGGAGGACGGGAGGTCGTGCTAGAGGCAGAGGGGCTCCTGGCAATTTTGGGTCCAGGGAACCTTTCTCTGATAGACCCACGCAGCAGCCCTGAAGGGTTGCCCGGCTGTCCGTCTCTGGAGGCAGTCGGGCGGTTCGTGGCACCTGACTTCTTGGGAGTCCATAACAACAGACAGTTGGGTGCTTCGTGTCATATCCAGAGGTTATTCAATTCCTCTATTCAAGGTTCCCAAATCTGCAGCCTCCCAGATGTTCCACCCGACCAGTGAGGCGGCAGCTGTCGAAATCGAACAGCTGCTAAAAAAAAAAGCTATCCAGCGCGTCCCCCGAGATCAAACCGGATTAGGGTTTTACTCCAGGTTCTTCTTGGTGCCAAAGAAAACGGGGGACCTAAGACCAATCTTAGACCTTTCCCAGCTGAACCTGTCAGTAACCAAGCAAAAGTTCCGGATGGTCACCCTGCAATCTATACTTCCCCTCTTGAGGGAGAATGACTGGATGTGCTCCATCGACCTCAAGGACGCGTACTACCACATTCGCATGGACAGACGATCCAGGAGGTTTCTTCGCTTCCGGCTGGGAGCCAGTCATTATCAGTTCAGGGTCCTCCCCTTTGGTCTCACCTCAGCCCCCAGGGTGTTCACCAAGGTGCTAATGGTGGTAGCGGCCCACCTGAGGCTCCTGGGATTACAGGTCTTTCCGTACCTGGACGACTGGCTCCTGACGGCATCATCAAGGCATCTTCTGTGCTCAGCCAGAGACTATTTTCTTCAACTGGCCCCAGGGGCATCACGATCAACTGGGAGAAATCTTTGCTGCATCCAACACAAGTTATAGATTTCATAGGAGGAAGACTAAACACCAGATCAATGCGAGCCTTCCTCACTCCAGACAGAATTGCCAACCTGAAGTGTCATGTGACAGCGGTCCTGCAACCATCTCCAACTGCAGCTTCGGTCCTGAGAGCCCTAGGTTCGATGGCAGCAGCTATTCCGCTTCTCATTCATGCTCGCTTACGCATGCGGGTTCTTCAATGGACCCTTCAGGTTCAGTGGTCCCCTCCTTTGTTCCCCTCTCAACGCTCCTATTGCGGTCAGCAAGGCGTGCAGGGACTCCCTTCTTTGGTGGCTTCTTTCTCTGGAGCCCCTGGCAGGGAGACCTTTTTGTGCTGCATTTCCCCGAGCCACAGTGACCACGGACGCTTCTTGCCTCGGGTGGGGGGGGGGGCATTCTGCGGGAAAGATTGTCCAAGGCACGTGGAATCCCACAGAGACGTCTTTGCATATAAATGTCCTGGAAATGAGGGCGGTGCTCCTAGCGTTGCAAGCACTTCACCACGTTCTTCCTTCAGGGACTATTGCGACTCAGACAGACTTGTCTGTCTATCAACAAACAGGGAGGAACCAGGTCTTACCCCCTTTGTCGAGAGGCCATGAGAGTCTGGGAATGGGCAATTTCCACCAAACGCTTTCTGGTAGCAACGCACATTCCGGGAAAGTCCAACATCCTTGCGGACAAGCTCAGTCGCACCATTCTTTCTCCACACGAGTGGTCTCTCAATCCTCGAGTAGCGAAGAAGATTTTTGCCGTCTGGGGGCAACCCTGTTGCGATCTTTTTGCCTCTCCCTCAAACGCCAAATGCGACAATTTCTTCGCTCTGCTTCCCCCACCAGGGGAGTTCCCGAGAGATGCTCTGGTGCATGCTTGGCCTCCCGGTCTCCTTTATGCCTACCCTCCACTTCCTCTGATGCAGAGGCTTCTGCAGAAAGCCAACAGTTTGGGGAGCAGAATGATTCTCATTGCCCGTTCTGGCCTCGTCAACCTTGGTTCCCTTCGTATGGTCTCACAAAATCAATCCACCCTGGATTCTGGATCCAATTCGGATCTCATATCCCACCCTCTGGGAATGTCGGTTCCCAATCTGCACCCTGAAGTTGACAGCTTGGCTGCTCCAGTTCCATCCTTGATTAGGACTCCGGTATCTCATCACCGGTCAAGGCCATTTTAGTGGCAGCTCATAAACCTTCCACCAGGCAGGTTTATCGGAGTAAATGGAAGAGATTCTCTATTTGGGCGGTACAGAGAACTTTGGATCCTTTCTCGGCACCTATGTCAGCGGTGCTGGATTTTTTAACAGACCTCTTTCATCAAGGGGCAAGTTCTTCCACGATTAAGGTACAATTGGCAGCTATCTCGCATTATCACATTGGTCATGAGACAGCTCCGACGGCGAAATTATGCAAAACATTTCTCAAAGGGGTTTTTTTGTTGAGGCCTCCAGTCAAGGAGGTTGTACCACCTTGGGACTTGTCTTTAGTTCTGCAAGCCCTTACTGCTCCTCCCTTCGAGCCTGCAGCTTCTACAGATTTAAAGTACCTTTCCTGGAAGACTGCCTTCTTGGTAGCTATCACTTCAGCCAGAAGAGTGTCTGAGCTTCAGGCTCTATGCGTCAAACCGCCTTACCTTTCTTTCTTCCCTGATAGGGTGTGCCTCAGGACCAATCCATCTTTTCTTCCGAAGGTCTCTTCTGAATCCAATATTAACCAATCAATTAATTTACCTGTGTTTTTCCCAAGTACTCAAACAAAGGAGAATACAAATTGCATTCCTTGGATGTTCATAGACAATTACGTTTTATATTCACAGAACAGCTGGTCACAGGAAATCAGATCAGCTGTTGTCTCCTTTGCTAAATTTGCTCTGGGTAAAGCAGTATCTAAAGTCACACTATCTAAGTGGATTGCTAATTGTATTCTGCAGGCATATGACACTTCAGGTAGACCTGCTCCTCAGAGGGTTACGGCTCATTCTACTAGGGCAGTTTCCACGTCGGCCGCCTTTAAGTCCGTGTATCATTGGATGATATCTGCTGCAGCTACTTGGGCCTCGCCTCATACTTTTATTTCTCATTATAAGGTGGATGTTGTTTCTAGAGGAAGAGCATCCTTTGGCTCAGCGGTGCTCAAACATCCTTCCATGACGGCGCCCAAGATTCAGGTAGCTAGGGACTCTGTCCCACAGGTTGCAGACGAATGAAGTGTGCCTACTTCAGATTTAGAAGTTATGTACTCACCATAACGTTCCATCTGAGTAGGTGACTTCATTCGGATGCAACCATCCCCCCCTCCATCCCCCTGACCTTTATAGAGCGAGTATTTATGCTGTTTTCGTGTACTGTAGTCAGTATTTTGAGGCAAACTCAATCTGAGGTCAGTCAGGGCTTGGCAAGGGGTTATGGGTAAGAGGGAGGAGCTAGGAGCTCGGAGCCTAAGCTTTTGAATTGCCGGCTCGGATCCGAGGTCGGATCCGATACCCACAGGTTGCATCCGAATGAAGTCACCTACTCAGATGGAACGTTATGGTGAGTACATAACTTCTAATTACAGGAGACTTCAACTTGGACTAGAACACTTGCACTGGTGAATAACCCCTCTCCCTTTATGAATCTACATGGTTTCTCCCAAATAATCCAGTTTCCACTCTAATAGATAAACATAGCAAAAGGGAATCTGTCTTTAGACTGGTCACTTATCAACAGTACCACCCACAACTGTCTTTCCGGACGCCTTCCAAATAATTTAAGTGACCATATACCTACCTACTTAATCAGTCATCAGTTCAACTCACCCAGAACCATAGTTTACAAAGTCGTATGAAATACCAAAAACTTCTCCAATGAAGCATTCGTAGGCATACTCAATAAATGTAACTGGACACCTCTCCATCTCCAACTTGACCAGGCCGTAACATACTTCAATGACACATTTCTAGCTATTCTAAATAGCTCGGCACCAACTCATACATGTCCTGTTAAAAATAAGAGATTGCCCTGGATATCAAAAGAAACCATTAAACTTCAGAAATTAAGGGACAAAATCTGGTATCCATACCAAAAGACAATAAAACTCTGCTAGGATACCAGCACCTTTGCAATCAGACAAAAAAAACATATTATACAACTGTGCAAAACAAATATGAAAACGATCCCAAAAAGTTCTGGCAAGTAATTAACTCTCAGTCCTCCACCCAGGTAAAGCTACAACCCCAGAACCAACCACCAATAACCAAAGCATGAGTATTGCCTCAGAAATCAACACCTACTTTATAAAAGCCATCCTCTCCATAGTTACAGGGAACAATTCCACCCCTCTGTCTCTTACACCTAACTTAACAACAGTTTTTTTTACCTCAAACCTATCCCAACTAACAACATAAGAGCAATGCTGAAAAAACTGAAATCACATTCTTTAGTAGCTGACCAACTCCCCAATGAGTACGTCAAACTGTCAGCCGATGCCATAGCTCTGCCCATCTCCATTCTGGTGAATAGGTCTATAGCAGAACAGCATGTCCCAAAATGTTGGAAAATTTCCTATAACACCCCTCTACGTAAAGGATGAACATCAACAGAATTAAACAATTAGACTTGTAACCATCCATTCCCCTTTGTCAAGGTTCTGGAAAAATGTATCCACACTCAATTACTACAATACCTGTTATCTCACAACCTTCTCTCTCCCTTCCAACATGGTTTCAGGTCAAAGCACAGCACCAGCAGAGTCCTAATCTATTTCTCTAACATCATCAACCAGCTGAGAAATTCAAACCAGCAAGTAGCACCAGTCTTAGACATGTCAAAAGCGTTTGACTCCGTTTCCCATCAAACTCCTTAGTATTCTTGCCTCACTAAACCTATCAAAGACTTCCCTCTTCTGGTTCCTAAGTTATCTTTCTGACAGACGACAAGCAGTACGATGGAAATTCAAACTCTCACCACTTCCGCATGTCTCTGTTGGAGTCCCCCAAGGGTCCATAATAGGACCCCTTCTTTTCACTATCTTCTGTAATGATCTAGCCTAATCCACAACATATTCTAAAGTAGTTCAATATGTGGACGATTCAACTTATCTGCTCAGCAGATACCTTATCTGACCTCCAAATAGTAGCCAAACAAGCTTTTAATGATATAGAAACGTATCTTAAGTAAATCCCAACTAATCCTCAACCCCAAAAAGACATGGCTAATGCTATTTACCAGTAGCAAACAATCACCGACCACCCCTCCTTTCACCATTCTTTTAGGAAACAGTCATCCAACCAGCTGAGCATACAAAACTCCTTGGAGTGACAATCGACAACAAACTCTGATTTGACCAACACATAGCCATCACAATTAAGAAAGTTCACATCAAACTCGGCTCACTGTACAGAAGCAAGCCATTCCTCACTGACAGTACCAGACTAGCCATATCCAGAACCTTCCTCCTCTCTACACTCCTATATGCTTTCCCCCTCTTTTACTAACTTAAAAAAATCAGACTTAATCAAATTGGAAACTTGCTACAACAAAATAGCCCGTTTTTGCAGCCAACCTTCCCCACCAAACCCACCATGGTATTGGTCTACATAAATTAAATTGGCTCGAACTACCTAACCTTCTTCTTAATCTCTACCAACTTAAATTCACACACAGTATCATCTCCCATCCTAATAGTTGCCAGTCCCTCAAGGAACTTGTTCCCTACTCATGCCCACGAAGTCTAAGATCTGCAGACAGAAATATTCTGAGTAAACATAGCTAAGTCCTATTCTCAAATCAAATAGCCAAATTTATGGAACTCTCTACCCCACACCCTCCAAAACGCACCTGAATCTACCAGTTTCAGACAACTTCTGTTTGAACATCTATCCAAGAACTGGCATTGCTCCTGTGCCAAACCTGACTGACAAGATATCTATAACTCTTTCAACACACTGCCCGCTCCTTACCTCATTTTCTCCCTCTCCTCTGTAGTTTTTTTATTACTACTCAAAAATAAATATAAGGAAATATCACTTGTTCATAACTGTTATTTAATACGTGCACACAACTTTTTTTTCTCCGTGATCTTCACTGAAATGCTTGTTTTCCTTTTTGAACCTGTATCTACTAGAAAACTGTTTTGAATACTACTTTGTGTAGACTAGCTAGAAGATGTGTATTCTCCATCTATACTAGTACTATTGTACTATCGAATTATTGTATATTGCTTATATTTCTATGGAGCTTTTCTCCCTGGGCTTCTGCTGAAAATGGGCTTTTGGCCCAGTCGGACTTTCCCGGTAAACAAATGTAAATAAAATTAAATAACTTTTTGGTTTTCGTGCATTTTGGTAGCCTAAGTAAATGATGAATGCAGAACGCCAGCATCCCATCTGGGATTTCATCTTTGATCCTGATAATTTTTAGATTCTGCATCCTCCTCTTCTCCTGATTGCTGATTTTTGTCATTTAATTTTGGATATTTGTGATTTTGGTGGTAGTGACTGAGATAAAGTCAAGTCCCAACTATGATCTAGGTGACACGAGTTTAAATAGCTGCTCTGGAATTTGATAGCACAGGCAGGGAGGGTGGCCATGCCTATTCTAGGGTGGAAAAGTGCAGGGAGGGTGGCCATGCCTATTCTAGGGTGGAGAAGTGCATGTATTTTGGGGCACATGTGCACTACTTGATATCTCTGGAAGCAGTGTCTCCTGTTGGTAGTATAGTTCTGGCAGTCACTGGTAGCCACTAGATCTCTCAATAATTCATATTAATGAATATGTTAATCTGCAAGAATGACAGATTTGCAGATGCAAACTATGGTTTGCAAAAGGTTTGAGTTCTTAGAAAAGAATAAGAATTGCCAAGCACATATATTCCAGCTTTGGAAGGTGTACATTGCAGCCAGAGCCTTATTGTGATGGGGAATAGATGACGTGAATGTTTTATAGCAAAAGTTTTACGTTTTTCATACTGCTACATTGTCATGTTTTAAAACAGATTGTGATCAAGGTTAGTTTGCCCAAATCAGTATTCCCTATCATAATCCATTAATTTGCTAGTAATCTGGTGTCAGCTGTTCAGGCCCCTTTAGTTAATTTTAGGGTTAGAAATGAGAAGATGTTTAAAGCCATTCACATGTTATCCTGTTAGAGTATGACAGACATTGACTTAAGAGTAGGAGGTCTTGTAAAAAAAAAATAAATAAATAAATAAAATTAATTAAATAAAAAATGCCTGCAGTCATCTGATTTTTGTGGGATGCCAAGATACTACATACGGTTTTCCCACCAGGTGATACTGGTAATGTTGCAGCTCTAGTTCTAGCCCTGTGCAGTGCTGGTTCCTCCTGCGTTTGTTCCACTGGCATCACCAAGACTGTACTGTCGGGCATCAGTCTGGCTAGTGCCCTTTTTGACACTAGCATTCCTGGTGTTGGTGGCCTCAGGGGAAAAAAGACTGTCCTGCAGATCCACACAGATACCATATCTCTAGGCGCCAGTCTACTTTGTTTTCCTGATGGCAGTTCCCGCGCTGTTTTTCTTCCTTCTTCATTGGGCATATGGCTTTGCTGAAGCCATTCTCATTCAGCAGGTGCCCCCCCCCCCTTACTGTGTTTTAGGTCAGTGAAGGACTTTACTTGCCACAGTGGGATAATTCATTTGGTATGTCAACCCACACATCGCCTGAATCCAGGACCCCTTCTGTGAACTCCATCTTCTAGCATGTCAAGAGGACTGCTGAGCCTTCTGGCTAGGAGAAAAGTTTTTTTTTTTTTTTTTTTGTTTAATATAAACTGAAAACTCTTGGCCAAAACTGTGCATGTAGAACTTCCTCTGGACCATCCCAACGGGGACTTGAATGACAAAGTGCCCCACCCCCGTTGATCCCAGGTTTGTAGAATATTTGTAGATGAAGAGCGGAAGGCTGACCCGCTGATGTTGTAACAAGCCTGTCCTTTATCCCAACATACTTTTCTGTTTATTTTCCTATCTAGTAAATTTTAAAAGACCTGATAAAGCATAGGAGAAGCCAGAGACGGTGGCCTCAGTTCCCCAAAAAAATGGACTGGATTTTCCACCTTCCTTGAGTGTGCATTTTAGGCCAAGACACCCAAACTGGATACTGTTCTGCAGTAGCTCTTCAACTGAGTTTTTGCTCCCCTAGTAGCCTTGTTGTCCATCCACCAGACAAGGGCCATAGGAGGTTACTAGGCTAATGCCTCTGGGACCCTTACAAGCCTAACCAAGAGTTTATCCCCAAAAAAAGAAACCTCAGTCAGCACCTGTTGCCCCTGTCCGTGAGGGACAAAGGTTGAACCCCTGGGCCAAATTTGTGGTTTCCCATCCACTCATCAAGGTTGTGGTTGAAGAGGGTCAGCAAGGTACTCTGACATGTATGGGAAGTCTATTCCAGAGACGGGACAACCTCTGGGAGACCTCCAGCAGGTTTTGTTGATGTCTCGTATTAGATTTAGGCCTTTTGAGCGGATAATGCATGAGGAGTTAGACTTACGGATATGGACCATTTCTAGTATGTCAGGGTCTGATATTGCCTTGTAGGCGAGACTCCGATAACCTCTCGGCAATCTGTACAATACCAAGTAAAGTGGTGATTTGAGGCTGTCCACATAGGATAGGTGTTGGAGGCCATGGATCCTCTTTATGAGGTGTTTTCTGTGGCCTTTCCAGTTGGTGCAGGTGTTTTGATGAGGTACATACCAAATGGGGCATTATACTCCATTATTGGCCTAATGAGGGAGGAGTACAGAGAGGTGGTAATCTCCTTTTTTTTTTTTTTTTTTTTTTTTTTTTTTTTCTGGATGCCATCACTTTGCTTATGATCTCATGAACCAAATAAAAGGTTTTCTGACCACTGCTGATGTTCATCGTGTTACTCTGCTGCAGTTATCACACTTGGGTTATCCTGTCGTCAGGCGGTCCCGCAGTCGGCCCGAATTCCAAAGTCTTGGTCCGGTGTCTGTTGCTGTTGCTTCTTCCCTGACGTCTGTGCGCCAGGGGTATAAAAGAGGCATCCAACGCCATTTTCTTCGGTCTTTCTTGCCGCACGGTGCCCGAAGCAGAAGCAGTTCGCAAGTGTCATTCGGCCGACACCTGAGATTTTCGAATCGAATTTCAGTCCGAAGTCTTCAAAGCTAAGTACCCCGTTGGGGAACCTTTTCTTGCCTCAGTCTGATGTCAGAAAAAGTTAACAATTGCATTTCTTGTGGGAAGCAAATACCTCATAAGGACTTTCATTCTTATTGTATACCTTGCCTAGGCCCATACCACGGCGTCACTGGTTGTCTGTTTTGTGCTAGGTTCAATAAGCGAACTATAAAGCGACGCTTTGATTTCGCACGACACTACTTCGGTAGGAAATTTAATTACACTATGCCTTCGGAACTCTGCGTGCATAAAAAACGCAAAGATAAAGACAGGCAGCCTAGACCCAAGCCAGACTCTGAGGCCTCGGCTGGGCTGGTCGCCGGTTCCCTGGTTTTCAGTGAGGTGCCTATGCAGCCCCTGACTACTGCAGAATTTGAACCCCAGACCGCTTCGGATTCTCAAGCAGAGAGTTCTAGGCCGACGCAGCCATTTTCTTTAGGCCCTACCGACAACATTGTAGGAGACGACGCCAGTGCTGCGGAAACACCTTCGGTTACAGAAGGTGTCTTCAGACAGACTACTAATCTTATGCTAAGCTTAAGACTCCTCTAAAACCAAAAAAGACTGCACATCAGTCTCCAGTTCAAGGCCCCATGCCTAAGAAACAGATGCTTAAAATGGCTGAAGATTTGATTTCTTTAATCAGGGGTTCCCAACCCCCCCGCCCCCCAAAAAAAAAGGCCTAGACAAGAGGAGGATTATGCCTCCTCTGATCAAGTGTCTATTTCCTCAGGCTTCTCTGAGGAACAGGATTACTCCTTTCCCCCTTATGAAGATTCTGATGCTGAAGATTCCATTCTCTCAGCTTCTCCCCCTGAAGACTATTCCTTTGGGGAAACCTTACATACCATGAGGGAACATTTCCACTGGGAAGATCAGGACTACTCAGACTCAAAGAAAAGGCTCCGAGAGTTTCTTTTACTCCCCCAGCACAGACCACTTGCTATCCCTCCAGTTTTAGACATTGTGGATGATGTTTACTTAGAATCTAGTCTAAATCCAGATTCTCTGCCTCCTGCTCCAGCCAAACCAGATAGATATTATAGAGTGCCTGACTCACACAAATTCCTTTACAAAAGCCCTGTTGCTAACCCAGAGACAATCTCCCAGGGTCCCAAAGGGGCCAAGGCTTCTATGGCTAAAATCTTGTACCATCTGAAAGGGACTCCAGAGCACTAGATAGGTGGGGGAAGAAGGTTTACACCTCAGTTACTCTAGCTATGAGAGCGCTAAATTGTCAATTTCACATGCTGAAATACCAGCGACTCCTAATTTCTCAAATAAAACAAAAGATGAGCACGCACCCTCAACAGTCTGAAATTAAAGAAATGCAGGATCTGTTGCATGCAGCTGAACAGGTGGGCAAGCTTACTTTACAATGTGGATTTGATTCCTTGGAAGCTTCCTGTAGAGCAGCTGTTACTGGGTCTGTTATACGTAGGCATGCTTGGTTAAAGGAACAAACTCTGCCTGATCATGTTAAAGCAAAGCTACTAGATGCACCCTTACAGCAGGATGTCTTATTTGGGGTTAAAGCAGAAGAGGTTTTAAAGAAAATGGAGGATAAGGCAAAATCTATGCAGAAGGTCAAAGGTTTCTTACAGGTACAACCCCCATGCTTCAGCAAAAATTGGCCAGCAAAAAATTGGTCCTTTTCAGATTCTGACAGACCACAGAGGGGTAAATACAGACACCCAAGGGGCAGAGGACAAGCACAAATCCCTTACAAACCTCGCCAATGGGGCACTGCAACACAGAAGGGAGGAGAAGACAGGTTCCAAACTACTAGAAGACAAACACAACTCTAACTGCCAAGCAAAAATCTCTTGGCAACTCACTTGGGAGGAAAATTAACATTTTTTATAGACAACTGGCGCATCGTCACAAAGGACAAATGGGTCCTAGACATTATCTCACAAGGATACAGATTCCATTTCCACACCTTGCCAAGGATAAAAGGAATGCCAAACTTGCCACAAAATCAATGGGCAGAGGCACAAAAACAAAGTACTGCTCTCATGGACATGAGAGCCATTCAACTGGTACCTACACAGGAGCAAAGCCAAGGATTTTACTCAAGGCTCTTTCTAGTCCCCAGAAAGGACAATGCTTGGAGACCCATTCTGGACCTTTCAGTTCTAAACACCTTCTTGCAAGTGCCCAAATTCAAGACGCTAACACTACAGCAGCAGCTTCCCATGTTGGGCAAGAAAGCTTGGCTAGTAACGTTGGACCTCAAGGAGGCATATCTGCATGTTCCTCTCAGACAAAATTGCAGAAGATACCTCAGTTTCATTGCAGGTTCAACCCATTACCAATTCTCTGCACTGCCCTTTGGCTTATCTACTGCACCCAGGGTCTTCACAAAATGCCTGGCACCAGTAATTGCATACTGCAGACAAAGAGGAATTAAAATATACCCATACCTGGACGACTGCCTCATCCAAGCAGAAAGCAAGGACATTCTCTTACAACATCTAACTTTTGTAAAACACCTTCTAAGTTGCCTAGGGTACACAGTAAATGAAATGTGACATTCCTGGGTGCCAGCTTGAATACAACGGCCCAGATGGCTTATCTGACGCCAGACAAAACAGCTACAACTAATTCAATACTTCAAAATAATGGCAACAAAGACCCAACTCCCTGCAAGAAAAATTCTGCAGGCCTTGGGCTTCATGGCATCATGCATACTACTAATACCATTTGCAAAACTGCATATGAGGAAATTACAATGGTACCTGAAAAGCGTATGGACTCAACACAGACACAGCTTGGAAACGATGATACCTCTCATTCCCTGCCATCAACAGGAGTTTCTATGGTGGTCACAGGCATGTAAACTCAACAAGGATAAGCCTTTCTCCTTACCCCCAGCCAGGCAAACTATGACAACAGATGCATCGGAGTATGCCTGGGGGGCACACATGGTAAGACGGTGCATTCAAGGCATATGGACTGCAGATCAAAGGAATCTGCACATCAATCAAAAAGAAATGAAAGCTAGCAAGGACCTCTTACATCCAGGACAGCTTATAATAAGGACAGACAACACCACAGTAATGTGGTACATAAACAAGAGGGTACACACTCCTACCCTCTATGCAGGCAAGCAATGACCTTGTGGAACACAGCACTGGCTTACCAAGTTCAATTACAAGCTCAATTCCTGCCAGGAAAAAAGAACACATTGGCAGACGACCTAAGCAGAAACATCATGGATCCCCATGAATGGAAACTGGATTCACAAGTGTTTGCAGTGATAACTCAAAAATGGGGGCGCCCAGACATAGACCTGTTTGCCAACCCCCAAAACCATCAGCTTTCAAAATTTTGCACAAGGACACTTCACCATCAAGCTTGGAAAGTGGACGCACTCTCATTCAGTTGGAAAATGCTGACAGTATATGCCTTTCCTCCATTGCCCCTTCTCACAAAGGTGCTGCTGAAAGTCAGGATGGAGAGACCTCGAATTATACTTATTGCCCCGGACTGGCCACGCCAGCACTGGTACCTACTACTAAGGAACATGGCCCAGGGCCCACCATGGATTTTACCACAAATTCCTCATCTACTCGCACAGCAAGACAGTCAGATTCTACACAGCCAGCTCAAAACCTTAAATTTGGCTGCATGGCACATCACCTAAGCAACCAGCCAGCCCCTCTTTCACAAGCTGTTATGGATGTCATTCTGGAGGCCAGGAGGCCCAGCACCAGTAAAGCCTACTCAGACAAATGGAAAAGATTTTATGCCTGGAACCAAACTAAAGGCCAAAATACCCTTCAGCCGGACATGCCTCAGATTCTACAATATTTAACTGAAATGTTACACAAAGGACTTTCTTTTTCATCTATTAAAATCCACGCCTCAGCTATTTCAGCTCACTACAACAAGGATCCTCCCTTATTTTCACATCCACTTCTAAGGCAGTATCTCAGAGGGGCAAAAAACATTAGGTCTCCCAAGAGAGCGCCAACACCAACTTGGGACCTAAATTTTGTTCTGGAAAAACTTACGCTGCCACCTTTTGAGCCAGCTTTCTCAGCTGACTTAGTTTATATCATGGAAGACTGCCCTGCCGCTAGCAATTACTTCAGCCAGAAGAGTCTCAGAGCTACAGGCACTAATGGCAGTAGAGCCTTTCCACATTTTTCATCAAGACAGAGTTTCTCTACGAACTAACCCCTCCTTTATGCCAAAGGTGGTATCCAGTGTGGCTCTAAATCAAACCATCCACTTACCCACCTTCTTTCCAAATCCACAGAACAAAGGAGAAAGACTCCTGCATTCCTTGGACATTCACAGGCAACTACGTTACTACTTGGATAAAACTAAGGCTTTCAGAAAATCTGACCAACTTTTTGTATCCTATGCTACAGCATCACAAGGAAAGGCTATCCATTTCCAAATGGATAGGACATTGCATATGTTTTTGCTACACCCATCATGGAAAACCAGTTCCTGCTAGCATAAAGCCCTACTCCACCAGGGCAACAGCTACATCTACAGCCTTCCTCGGGGGTGCCAACCAAGGATATTCTGGAAGCTGCAACTTTGAGTTCAGTACACACCTTCACCAAACACTATCGCTTACCACTTTACTCTAAGACTAGAGTTTTGCAGGGCCTGCTAGCCTCCTCTAACCCTGTTTGACTCCTCCTCCCATCCTTAGCTTTGGGATTCAACCCAAGTGTGATGACTGCAGCAGGGTAACACGATGAACATAGTACAGTTTTGTACCTACCATAAATGTAGATGTTCGAGTGTATACCCTGCTGCAGTCCAGGTTACCCTCCCTCCATCCCCTCTGACTTAACTAAAACCTTTTCAATACCTTAAAATCTGATACACCCTTCGTGGTGTATTTGCTTATAGCTGGAGGGATGTTTTGTTTGTGCTAATCTTTTATTATTGGTACTATCTTCTGACCATCTTTTGGGGGGGCACCTGACATCTGGGGCAAGAAAAACCTGAAGAAAATGGCGTCTGATGCCTCTTGTATACCCCTGGCGCACTGACGTCAGGGAAGAAGCGACAGCAACCGATGCCGGACCAAGACTTTGGAATTCAGGCCGACTGCAGGACCACCTGACGACAGGATAACCTTAGTGTGATGACTGCAGCAGAGTATACACTCTAACATCTACATTTATGGTAGGTACAAAACTGTACTTTTCATGATGGTCAAATGAGATTGTTAACCTGAGTACCCAGGTCTCTTACCCCAAGTTGTGTGCTAATTAGTAGGGGCAGTGTTTTTGCAGAATGGTACAAATATACATATTTTTGCATTTAACTTAAGGCCATGACTTTGGCATCAGTCATTTTGTTGCTGTGGAACCCTCTTGTAGTATGTTAACAACATCTGGGGAGTCGGTGACGGCACCCAACCTACAATCATCCACAAACTTGTCAGCCACAGGCCCTTTGTCTTTACCTGGACCTCTGAGAAGTAGATGCCAAATAGGAGTCCCAGGACAGATCCTGGGGAACACCATTAGTGACAAGTCTGGTGTTGGAGGTGGTGGCACCCAGTATGACATTGGTTAGCCAGTCGGCCACCCACCTGACGAGATGGGGATTTATGCCAAGTTGAGTTAGCTTTTCGATGATGCCAGAGTGGGGGGGATTGTGTCAAAGGCCTTGGCCAAGTCAAGGTAAGTTGTATGTACTGACGTTCCCTCTTCCAGGGCTTTGGTGACTGTCTCAAAGATGTCCGCCACGTTCACCAAGCAAGCTTTGCCCCTGATGAATCTGAATTGGGTGGGGTCAAGTGCTTGGAGATTGCCTTTCCTTGTTTGAGATGCATAATAATATGCTTCATGGCTTTACAGATCAGAGTTGTCAAGCTAATGGGGCGATAGTTTCCTGGGTTACTAGTGGCACCACTTTTTTGTGCAAGGGAATGACTATGGCAGTTCTCCAATCTGCTGGAATGAAGCCTGTAATTAGGCTGTGGTTGAATAGAGTGCTCAATGGCAAGGCTAGTTCTTGCTGGAGATGGTGCAGAATACAGCCTGGGATACAATCCGGTCCCATGGAAGCGGTGTTCTTTGCCTTGGAGAGGGCTTTAACACTTGATCTACAGAGATGTTGGGTGTGGGACAAATACCAGGGATGTCAAATGGGCCTGGGGGGGGGAGTCAAGTTTGCAGAGAACCTAAGTCAACAGAATCCGTGTAAGTGGTACAGTTAAGTACTAATACGGAACAAACCTGGGCTTTGCCAAGGAGGTTCCTGACCTAGTTGAAGGCTTTGCAGTTTCCTTTTGTTTTGGAGGCTAGTTTCAAGTCATAATTGGCTTTGGATGTTTTTACTAGTGATCTAATTTGCTTGTTGAGGCTGAGGAGGGAATTATTCCAATTTGGAATTTGTTCCTTTTTACCCTTGGGCAATAGTTTCTAACTTTTGTTGTAAAGCCTGTTGATAGAAGATGTCCACCAGACAGGTTCGTGTTTCCTTGAGGAGCAGGCTTTAGTTCTGTTGGGTATGGCTGAGTCCATGCACTTGTACAGGTGCTTGTATACTGCATTGACATACTGTTTTAGCATAGTTGTCTGCATTGTCTGGGGGGGGTGTTAAGCTACTGATGCCCTCCCTTAGGAGGTTGTAGTCATCTTCTGAGAAATTTTTTAGCCTGGTTATGGCTGGGGAGGGTTGGGTGGGATAGAAACTTTGAATGAGATGGACCGATCTGATCTCACTAGGGAAGAACATACTGTGGGAGTGGTGCAGCGGTCACCCATGTTGGCGAGAACCAAGTCCAGAATGTTATCTCCCCTTGTGGGGGATGAGACAAGCTGGTCTAGTGCATTAGTATTTCTGAACTCAAGGAATTGTTGGGTGAGTGCATTAGTGCAGGAATAGTTCACCCAGTCTATGGGGGGGTAGTTTGTCACCAAGGGTCAGGGTGTTGGGGGGGGTACCTTGATGGAGTCAAGTAGGTTCAGGTAGGAGTGGGTGTCCTGAGTCATGGGGGGGGGGGTCTGTAGCTGGCTATAACTTGGATGGGTGTCTTGTCAGCTGTCAGTTGCACCTGGAGTAATTCCAGTGCATCATGCTGGCAAGCCAGTCTGGAGGTGTGCTTGTCCTCAATGAAGATAATGACTCCACCACCCTTAGTCTTTATGACCTCATTTTGGGGTCAAAGTGTGGAATGAGGTATAGCCTGGTAAGGCATGGGGTGCTCTCCACAGCCCTGAACCAATTTTCTGTGACTGCACAGACATCGGCATCTTCCACTGTGAGGAGATCCTCCAGTGAGTGCATTTTCAGGTTAAGGCTCCTAGTGTTAAGCAGCATGACATTTTATTTGCTTTTTGACTATCTTTTAGGTTGGAAGATTTGTCTTGGGGACATGACCTAAATAGGCACAGTGGAGGAGGCAAGAGCCTTGGCCAGGATCCGGAACCCCCAGGGGTGAAAGGTGGGGGCATCTCTGACAAAGCATCGAGTTCCGTCAACCATGTCATCCTTGACCGACAGATACTGGATCCTCTTGGAAAGACACCAGAAACTAAGCCACTGGTTGAAGTCAATTTTTTTTTTGTTGTTGCATTGTGATATCGTTCTTGAAGGAAGAGTGCTCCTTAGGGCTAGGGTCATA
Organism: Protopterus annectens; assembly: GCF_019279795.1. Classification (NCBI taxonomy): domain Eukaryota; kingdom Metazoa; phylum Chordata; order Ceratodontiformes; family Protopteridae; genus Protopterus; species Protopterus annectens. The sequence continues at coordinate 334,552,662 of NC_056736.1, forward strand.
CTTACCTGGCACACTGTCTGAGAACTCAGTCATATCTCTCTTCATGTAGTCCAGGGAGGTACGTCTCGAGTCATTCACACAAACATGGACAATGACAGAGTTATGCTTGTACCTGTTGTGGAGAGATTTAAGTGCATGTGTAATGTGGTGGATTCTGGCACGTGACAGACAACTGCCATGACCTTCTCCCTGTCTTGCCTGGTGAGGGGGACATCAGCGTGTCTCACTATTGAGTTGCCAATGACTAGTATGTTTGGTTTGTTATGCCTTACGGGCTGCGTTGGTTTATTGTTATGCCTAATGGGTTGTATTTGTGAGACACTGGTGTGCTGTCTACTGTGTGTTATGTGTTTGGTGTTGTGTGTGGAATGTTTGTGAGTGTGTTTTGGGGGTCTCTGTTTAGGAAAGTTTTTATTTATTGAGGACCCCTGCATAGTGTGTGTGTGTGTGTGTGTGTGTGTGTGTGTGTGTGTGTGTGTGTGTGTGTGTGTGTGTGTGTGTGTGTGTTGTGCTTGGCTATGTGATGTGGGTGGTGTGTTTGTGTTGGCAATCTCCTCTTTGTCGGGAGTACTGATTGTGGCACGAGAGAGCATGGATTCCAGGTTACTGATCTAAATGAATTTCTTGCAAGTAGAAGAATTATGTGCTAGGAGATGAGGACTGGGAATCTAGAGAAATGGATGTGTGTGGCAGGGCCAAGCATCAACTTACCAGAACCAGGGGCAAGACTATCCTTGTGCACCAGTCTAGGCATCACAGTCAACCTAAAAAAGTCAGCCTTATCTCCTTCGCAGCACATTGTATTCTTAGGCTCAGAAATAAACACAACCACCATGTCAGCAAGACTTAACATCAGAAAGAGTAGAGTCTCTATGCAGTCAAGTCAGATCCTTGCTAAACGAACAAAAAGTTCAGGCCAGGGTAGTCCTTCCAAGTCCTAGGGACTATGGCTTCCTATGTCCTTTTAGTTCCTCTAGCCCGTCTACACATGAGGATACTTCAGTGGCTGCTGTTCACCCAATGGTTGATGCAAGACCTTCCATTGTCTCATCAGATTTTTATAACAAACACCTGCAAGAAGGATCTAACATGGTGATTGCACACAGAACAAGTTCTCCTAGGTTGTCCAATTCCTCCTCCCCAATAGAAAGCATTTTTGACCACAGACTCTTCTCAGATGGGGGGGGCAATATCTGGGAATGACAGTCCAAGGGACTTGGCAAGACCACGAGAACCACTTGCACATCAATGTTCTGGAAATGAGTGCGGTGCTGTATGTGTTGCAAGCACTTCACAGTTCCCTTCCCACCAGGACAATTGCAATTCGGTCAGACAACATGTCTGTCGTGTGGTACGTAAACAAGCGAGGGGGAACCAAATCTTACCCACTTTGCCGAGAGGCCTTAAGAGTTTGGAAATGGGCGATGGGCACACAACACTTCCTGGTAGCAACACACATCCTGGGGAAATGCAGCGCAATAGCAGACAAGCTCGGCCAAGCAATTCTGATGCCTCATGATTGGTTCCTGAATCCAGAAGTTGCGAAAGGGATATTTCACACATGGGGCCAGCCTTGCTGTGACCTATTCGCCACTCACCTGAACACCAAATGGAGCAGCTGCTTTGCCCTCCTTCCCCATCCGGGGATGTCATCCAGAGATGCACTAGTCCACAATTGCCCCCCCCCGGGACTTCTTTATGCCTTTCCACCTTTTCCTCTTATCCCAAAGGTAATACAGTAAGCAAAACAGTTGAGAAGTTCCCTGATCCTCATTGCTCCTTACTGGCCTCGACAAGTATGGTTTCCCTTCCTGTGGCCCTACCTTTTGGAGGAACCATGGATTCTGGACCCATCTCCGGACCTCCTGATTCATCAGTTGGGACAGTTCCATCCCACCATCCACACCCTCAAATTGATAGCATGGCTGCTCCAGTTCCATGAATAGCCAGGTGCATTCCCCTATATCCTTCTGTCAAACACATTCTAATCTCATCCCATAAACCTTCCACTCAGAAACTATACTCCAGCAAATGGAAAATGTTTTCTATTTGGGCTACGAACCAAGGCTTAGATCTTATATGGCTCCTATAGAATCTATCCTATCATATCCTTAGCATCAGTTTTTCATGAAGGAGCTGCAGCCGCTACAGTCAGAGTTCAGTTAGCTGACCTTTCCAGTTTCCATTTCATGGGAAATCCAGTCACGTCACACTCCTTGTGCAAAACCTTAAAATGAGTTCTTCTCAGGCCTCCAATCAAACAGCCATTGGAACCCTGGGACTTAAACTTAGTCCTCTCATCCTTAATGTCTGCACACTTTGAGCCTTCCTCTTCATCAGACCTGAAATTGTTGTCGTAGAAAACACTATTCTTAGTAGCCATAACATCTGCTAGGAGAGTCTCAGAACTGCAAGCTCTTACTATTCAACCTCCTTTCCTTATTTTTCACAAGGATAGAGTCTCACTCAGGACAAACCCTTTTTTCCCCAAGGTATCCTCAGAGCACAATCTGAACACTACTATTGAGCTATCTGTTTTTTTTTTTTTTTTTCAAACCACTCTAATAAATCTGAGTATAGACAACACCAGTTAGACGTTCACAGGATTCTCAGATTTTTATTTACACAGGACTAAAGAATTGAGAATCAGATCAATTAGTTTCCTTTTCTGACAAGAATAAGTGTTTGCCTGTTTTCAAGGTTACTCTTTCAAAATGGATTTCGGATTGCATTTCCTTTGCTTATCAAACTGCTGGCAAACGATTGCCCATCAAAGTCAAAGGCCATTTTATTATAGCTGTATCTACTTCATGTGCCTTTAGGTTTAGGCTCCCAATTGATACTATTTGCGCAGCAACTACTTGGGCAAGACCACATACTTCTGTCACTCATTACAAATTGGTTTTGGCCTCCCGGGACAGATTTTCCTTTGGGTCCACTGTGCTGAAGAGTCTCTTCGCTTGAGCCACCCAGGATATAGGTGCTAGGGATGCTGTCCCATCCAGCAAGAATTATTGCGTGATAGGACTACATAACATAAAGAAGTTACGTACTTACCATAATGTTCCATGTTTGTAGTCCATCTTGCCTACATTCTTGCGTCCCTCCCTCCAACCCCCTTCCGGTTTCTGGAGGATCAGGTGGACTATACTGCTGCTGTCTGACCTGGTTTTCAATTGTTGTCCACCTGGCATGGATTATTTTACAACATTTTTTGTCTGTATATATACAGCTCTGATATTTCATAACTGATGGGTACTTATTGCTTTCTTGCAAACAAGATCTGGGGAAGTGCCGTGAGGCACCATGGGATAGGGGTTAGCCTCGAGCCAGTAAAAGCTGTCAAGCTTTAGTATTGGCCAAGTCAGAGCCGAATATCTGCTCCGAACCCATCCATCAAGAATGTAGGCAAGATGGACTACAAACATGGAATGTTATGGTAAGTACATAACTTCTTTTTAGTAGGCAGTCTCATGGTGTGCTTGATTTACAGTGAATTACAATGCCAAACAGCAGAACTTTTGTCTTTACTTATCCTGGTGTCCTCAACAAGTTGGGTTTGTTTTCTGAATACCGTCTTCAGGGGGAGCACTTCCTGCTTTGATCTGAAGTACCCAGCACCTTAAATGTAAAGTAGGAGGGAGGTGCAAACTCTCACTGCTGTAGGTATAACATTCTGTTCTTTACAACATTTAAAAGCTGCAAAGCTGTGGAGGAACTGGTTCTGAATATAGCTGTGGCATGATCCAAAACCACTGGAGGGGTTGGCGATTGCACTGTTTCCAGCAAGGTCATGGCTTAGAAACAAGAGTTGGGAGTTCTTGATAAAAACCTGGAGAATGTGATTGGTTCAGGGTGGATTGTAACGGTCCTTGCACCTTGCCTGAAAGTTCACCCTAACCTACTTCTCCCTTGTTGGTGGAGCCAAGGTTCTCCCTGAAGCCAACCACCCTTTTGCTGTGTTCTTCAGTCTTAGTCAGAGAGGCCTTTCTTTCCACATGTCCTCCAGGTCACTTTAGATGGCCTCGTCACTTAAGGCTGTACATTTGTCAAGGAGCTTATCTTGGGGTGAGGAGAGGATGATGCAGAAGTTCCTGAGGGTTCTGATTTCAGATGGGGGGGGGGTTCTTCCCACCCATCCCACACTAAGAGTGCCAGGACTAGCCCTTGCAGCTGCTTGAATTTTTTTCTCCATTCCTGATCCAATCTTTGGTTCTGGTGGTTCTGGAACTAAGCATATACCACAGGATGACTTTGGAGCTGGTAGCATGGTCATAATCCGTGACAGTCTCTTACTTGTTTGACTCTGCATCAGATCTCAGTTGGGGTGGTCTCGGAGTCGGTGCACAGGGGGTCAAGACAGACTCAGAATTTTGAATCCATTCCTTCCCCTCAGTACAGTGGCTTTAGAGAGTTCAACCCTAATGTTGACTTCTGAACATAGTCGAACTGCATCTTAAAGGTCTCTAAGGATCTGGTATCCTAAGAAGACCCCTTTGGGACCAGCCACAGTGTCTGCCTTTAAGGCATTTGGAAGGGTTCTCTGTCTATTCAGAGAAGAGGTGTCACACCTCAGTCAGCTGCATCCCAGTTCCCTCTGGTGTCTGCGGTTCTACCTCACATTATCCTGTTCATCAGTTACAGCCAGCTTCAGTGGGCCTCGACAAGTCTGGAATCAAGTTCTCTGTCTGTGATGGAAGATGCTGATTTTTGATGAAAGGGAGTAATTTTGAATTTCCTCACTGGAAGGCCACTCTTTGGAGGGCATCCAGGAATTACTTATACAAAGGGGATTGGTCTACTGATCTTTCTTCCAAGATGAATTAGTATTTCTCAAAGCCTTTAGAGTCTGTCCATTTACTTCCTGGGTGGTCTCCTTAGAGGACATGGGAGAAGGTGGACGTGCAGGAGCTTGTACCATGCAAGCCTTTCAAAATTTTATTTTCCCCATGGGACAGACTTTACTAGAGCAAGAGGCCTGCAGTGGATTCCATGTGTTGGCAGTGGCCAAGAAGAAGCAAGGAATTCTCTTTTGTCCAAACCCCCTCCCTGAACAAGGAGTCTCAGGTGGGCTTTGGAAGAATTTGGGAAGAGAATTTGCACTCCGTTCAATGCAAGCAAGACTAAAGTTGCTGTCTAGCACATCTGATGTGATTTCAGAGGGACGTAATCAAGGAATTTTACAAGTCTATCTCAAGGATTGCAGAGCTCCGTAAAATGGTCAGTTCCCAGTTTGTGACCTTGCGGTCTATCTCAAATGTGTCCATGCATCTCTTATCCAGTGCATTAGATAGCACATCTAGAATGGCAGGCATTGGCACTGGTACAAGTCGACACACCTGGATGCAACTCTGCAATTTCCAGAGAGCTTCAAAATGTCACTTTTTTTTTTTTTGAATGCCCCTTTCTGATAGTGTGATGCCTCACCTCTGGGCCAGTAATCAGGGAGCCTGAACCCTTACCTCTGACACTGAAGAGGGAAGTTTGGTTGGAACAGAAGTAGATAGACCCAGTGTTTTCAGGTGCAGGTCTCTCCACCAAGCACAGTTTCCCTTAAGAGCACACAGAGAACACACTCGGTCTGGGGGCTAGGTTTCCCCCTGTCTTTCCAGGCCCCCAATAAGACTCACCACTGGCACAGCTGTAGAGTTGCGTCCACAGCCGAGTGTCCCAAGTAAAGTCCTCCACCACCCTCTTTGTGAAACCAGTGCTCTGTGTCCCTGCTGCAGGTAGCACACACACACACACACACACACACACACACACACACACACACACACGCACAGATTTGATTCTCATACTCTCTCTCACTCACTCACGCACTCAGTCACACTCACACCGTTTGGAAAGGCTGGCACATATTTACTAGCTATGCCCCTCTGCCCTGACTGTAAGGTAGATACTGTCATCAGGACACTCCAATGCCAGTTACTCTAAGGCTTTTACCAAGGTACCCAGTTACACTGCGTGAAATTTAATACTCCTGCAAATGGTAGTGTTGACCAGTGCAGCAAGGCTTTCAGAAGCAGCCACATTGTTACAAAATAAATACAAGTATTCTCAAAGATTAACATGTTCTCTAAAAGACCAGCCACAAAGAAAAGTTTATATATATTTAATAATAATAATTATAAACACACATGAAGATGCTGAATATCTAGTTACAATAAACTCCAGAGTTTGTCAACAGGATATATTAAAAATAACACAGATGGATACATTCACACAGATACAAACAGTACTTAACTGATCTCACTATATTTTCCTGACTGATCTACAGAATTACTATTCCTTGGTTACTTAATAAACCAAGGCAAGATGAAGTAGGTGAGGGATCCCTCTTTGTCAGGTTTCAAAAACAGACTGCTCTGAGACTTCTCATTTGGCAATAAAACATTATTTTAGTCTTTGATTACAGAATGACATGACACAAACCTGGTCATCTGACTTCTGGTTCACATACTACCCCTTTACTAGAAACTAAACCTGAATGCAGCACCTGTGTGTCAATAATACAGAGCTGTGCTAAGATCTTTTGCAGTTTATTCAGTCATAAAACAATTTCAAACTTCCACCCTTCTTTAGTTGCAATTAGTTCACCCTCAAGGACAGTATATATATATATATATATATAAAGTGGAACAGCCTTACAAGAATATTCATCTGCAAATATATAGAGCTGAATATATTTTTCTGTATTATAGAGCTAAATTGTTGCTTAGATATCTGTTGTCTTAGTGTTCTGCAAATATACAGAGATCAGTATATATTTTTTGGGTTTTATAATTTGCACTCTGATTCCTCACATCTCTGTTGAAACTCCCCCCCCCCCCCCCCGTTCTGGTAGTAGTTTAAATTTGGTGGCTTTTGCAGTGCCCGCCCCACTGTAGATTTGATCTAGGACACTCCCCCAGTCCCATCTCGTTACAGCATTCTACTTAATAAACCCTTTCTGCACTTGCTTTTGGTCCTTTTTAATTTAATTACATTTTTTCAAACTGTGTGTTGACTAATATTGCTACATACTTAAGTGTGCCAGCTTGCACTGCATGCGAATTGTTTTTACTACTGTTTTTGCTAATTTTCTGAAAAAAAAAAAATGAAAGTCTGTTTCCTACCTTTCCTGTAATTAGTGTTCCAGATACAGATTTGCTGTATCCAGGACTGTTTGTAAGCTTCTGAGCCCCCAAGCCTTTCTGTGTTGGACGGAAGCCTTTTAGCTTATCAGTGGGAGTGGTAAGCACTAGGTAACCTGTCTACCACATAAGGAGTGGTTCTGGCCCAGAATTTGTAGTTATTGGCCATTTGGGCGGTCTTCCATCTCTCTCAACTTTCTGATTTGAAGGCCTGCATTTGCACTTGTCTCTGTCCTGTAACTCCTGGGCCCATCTCATTTGCTCACTCAAAAAAAAAAAAAAAAAAAAAAAAAAAAATCTGCTTTTACTGTATTTGTGTTTCTTCCTACTTTATTTTGCTTTTGCGTCATCTTAAAAGTACTCAATTGTATTTGACTGCTTGGTGTAACTCATTCTAAGCCTTTTAGTTTAAGCGCTTGGGCTTTAGACCAGTTTTACATTAGGAAGGTTTGTGGCAGGACAGGTAGCTTACATCCTTCTAAGTTGTGAACTGCTGATTGAGGGCTCAGTGTCTATTATTCTAAAAGTGTATTAATTCTGGTTTAAGCACTTGGGCTTCTGGCCAGTTATTTTACATTAAAAGGGTTCATGGTCTGCACTCTTGTGGGAGGAGAGGCTGGACTCTGCCCTTCTGAGCTGGGAATTTCTGGTTAAAGGCTTATAGTGCCTGCATATTTGAATTGCTTCTTACTAAAATTGGTACACCTTGTTTGCTGTAGCATAGACTAGATCCAGGCCTGCTGAATCTAGCTTTATTTGTATGCTGCTTGTTTGTTTGCTTGTTGTTTCCCTGAAACGCTAATTCCTCCTAAAACGCGGCTTTTCAGCGCTTCTGTGGATCCCTAGTGATATCTGCATTGCTTACTGTACTTATTTCCTTGTTTCACTTGAAAGAAAGTTACTGTTTGTCGTTTTTGCATTTAGGTTACCTGTAACACATTGCATTTAAGTTACCTGACGCGTGCTCACTAAAGCAATTATATAAGTCAGCACTAAAATATTAAAAGCACTACACCCTCAAACTCCCCTTGAGTACCTCGTTCCCCTTTGGTCCTTTTTTTTCAATTATAAAGGAATTCCCAATACTATTATAGCATGTCCAAAGGTCAGTTGTCAATCTCCTCTCCAGTCCAGCTGGTGAATCTGGGAATCTTGAGGCACTGTTACAACTGCCTCATGTACACAGACAACCCTCTCCTCCTCCCAACAAATTCCAACACATGTGAGAGATGCAACCATATAGCCATACTAGAGCTAAGCTCTCTCAACTCAATACTGGCGAAACCAGTCAGAAGGAGAAGGAAACCACACTCACTACAATTCCAGTCCCACATAGACCTACCACGACCGCAAACCAAACACATAAACACACAAAAACATACTCAGAGGCTCTAAATAAAAATCTGCCTAAGCAGCAGAGACCTCCAAAGCAGACACCCAAGCAACCACTACCCCAAAACAAAACACGTGCAAGACATAGCTCACAAAGCCAGTGTGCCGAACAGTCACAGCCCTTAAGGCTAAACAACACACCTGATACACTTGTAATAGGTGACTATTGTCAGGCACACTGACGTCCCGCTCACCAGGCTAAACAAGAAGGTCACAGTGAGCTGCCTGTCGGGCGCTAGGACCCGCCACATAACACAAGCACTCGGGTCACTCCAAGGCAAGTACAAATATGACTCCGTCATTGCCCATGCTGGTGTGAATGACCTGAGATGTACCTCCCTGGACTGCATGAAGAGACATAGAGGAGCTCTCTGAGCATGTAGCCCAGGCCGGTATGACCCTGACCTTGAGTAGCATCTTACCCTCACCAAGAATGATGCCACAATATGAAGACAAGATGATCAATTTCAACAATTGGCTTAAGTATTGGTGTCATTCAAAGGGGATCCAATGCCTGTCAGCCTGGGATGACATGCTCGACAAGCCACGATGCTTCGCTAGGGACGGCTTGCACCTGTCACCCCTGGGCTTTCGGATATTGGCAAAGGCTCTTGCTACCCCTATAGTGCCTTTTTTAGGCAAGGCTCAAAAGACAAACCCACCTCCATAGGTATCACAAGGGATAAGAAACTAAGAGTAATGCTACTCAGTGCCAGAAGCCAGAAGTCTAAACCTCAAGATGCATGCACTCGAAACTCTCCTTAGCATGGAGAACATCGATATCTGCGTAGTAACAGAAACCTGGTTCAAGGCTCCCGAGAGCACCCCAGCACTACCAGGTTATACCTCATACCATGCTTTTCTGCCCCAAAACTTGGACCGTACCACAAAAGGAGGGGGAGTATCAATATTCGTCAAAGATACCCACGCCTCCAGGTTGGTGGCACAGCACGAAGCATCAGAGACTATCCATGTGCAACTAACAGTGGGTAAAACTGCCTTCCAGTTTATAGCCTGCTACAGACCACCCTCCCAAACCCAGGAACCCCACTCGGCCTTCCTGAGAACACTGGAAAATATGAAGGTCTCTCCAAACACCATTATATTGGGTGACTTCAACTTCCCAAACATAGACTGGGAGCATTACTCTAGCTCCAACACCCTAGCCCAAAGGTTCCTAGAATTTATAAACTCAAATGCTATGGAACAACTTGTTACCACTCCCACAAGAGGGGAAAACATACTGGACCTGATCATCACCAACATGGGGACTCTATGCTCCAGACCAGAAGTGTATCCCTCACTGGTAAGATCAGACCATAAACTAATCTCACTGGATATTCATATCCCGACTCCACCCCCTGCCCTGAAAACCACAGTGAAAAACTTCTCTAAAGCAAATTTCACACTCCTCAAAACAGAG
>NC_056736.1:334575112-334601869 GCF_019279795.1 Protopterus annectens
TTTTCTTCAGTCTTTCTTGCCGCACGGTGACCGAAGCAGAAGCAGTTCGCAAGTGCCATTCGGCAGACTCCTGAGATTTTCATTCCGAATCCAGAACCGAAGTCTTCTACAAAGCTAAGTACCCCGTTGGAGAAACTTTTTCTTGCCGCAGACCGATGTCAGTAAAAGTTAATAACTGTATTTCTTGTGGGAAGCAAGTACCTCATAAAGATTTCCATTCCTATTGTATCCCATGCCTAGGCCCAGACCACGACGTCACTGGTTGTCTGTTTTGTGCTAGGTTTAACAAGCGTACTATTAAACGTCGGTTTGATTTTGCCCGACATTATTTTGGCAGAAAATGTAATTACACCATGCCGTCGGACCTTCCGACGACCGGAATACATAAAAAGCGCAAAGACAAGGACATTCATCCCAGGCCCAGACCTGATGACGAAGCCTCTTCTAGGCCGGTCGCCGGTTCTCCGGTTTTCAGTGAGGCGCCTTCGCAGCCCCTGACTACCACTCCTACAGAACCACAGGCTGCCTCCAACTCCCACGTAGAGATGGCTGGGCCTTCGGACGCACAAGTTTTTCAGCCTTCCGAGGCTAACCCTTCAGAGGGATCCGGAGTAGCTGAGCAAACCGAAGCTTCAGAGGGTGTTTTCAGACCTACTCAGTTAATCAATAAAACCCCCTGCTACGTCTAAGTCTCCTTTAAAAACTAGGAAACAAATACAGCATTCTCCAGGACAGGCCTCCATGCCTAAGAAACAAATGCTTAAAATGGCCGAAGACCTAATCACCCTGATCAGGGGGTCCCATTCCCCCTCCTGATAAAAGGCCCAGGCAGGATACAGACTATGATTCATCTGACCAGGTGTCCATTTCTTCAGATTCATCCACAGATCTAGGATATTCTTTACCCCCTTATGAGGACTCTGATGCTGAGGATTCCATTCCATCAGCCTCTCCTCCTGAGGACTACTCTTTTGGGGAAATCTTGCATACCATGAGGGAGCATTTCCATTAGGAAGGCCAGGATTACTCTGAATCCAAGAGATTTCCTTTTTTTACCTCAACACAGACCCCTTGCTATTCTGCCAGTGTTAGACATTGTGGATGATGTGTTTACTGAATCAAGCTTAAATCCGGATTCCTTACCTCCAGCCCTAGTTAAACCTGACAGATACTACAGAGTCCCTGACTCACACAAACGTTTGTATAAAAGCCCTGTTGCTGACCCTGAAACTATTTCTCAGGGCCCCAAAGGGATTAAGGCCTCATCAGCGAAAAATCCAGTCCCCTCTGACAGAGATTCCAGAGCACTGGACAGATGGGGAAAGAAAGTATATACGTCTGCAACCTTAGCAATGAGAGCCTTAAATTGCCAGTTTCCCATGCTAAAATATCAGCAATTTTTGATGTCTCAGTTAAAACAAAAAATGCTTCCAGATTCAGATCCTCCTAATTTTAAAGAAATGCAGGATTTATTGCATGTAGCTGAACAAGTGGGAAAGCATACTTTGCAATGTGGTTTTGATTCTTTAGAGGCCTCCTGTAGAGCAGCAGTTACAGGCTCTGTCATTAGAAGGCATGCCTGGTTAAAAGAACACACGTTACCAGACCATGTTAAAGCAAAATTATTGGATGCACCTTTACAGCAGGATGTGTTATTTGGAGTTAAGGCAGAAGAGGTATTAAAGAAAATGGAGGATAAGGCAAAAATCTATGCAAACTGTAAAGGATTTCTTACAGGTTCAGCCACCAAGATTTAGCAGAAATTGGCCAACAAAGAATTGGTCCTTTCCGGCTACAGACAGATCCCAAAGGGGCAGATGCAGATGTCAGAGAGGTAGAGGTCTACCACAAGGTCCTTACAGGCCTCGACAATGGGGTGCACCAGGCCAGAAAGAAGGAGAAGACAGGCCCCAACCATATAAAAAGCAGCCTCAATGACTTCCCATTACAGCTGCCAAACAACTCTCTCTTTGCAGCCCCCCTCTGAGGAAAACTAGCACTTTTCTATCACAATTGGCATTGGATCACCAAAGACAAATGGGTCCTCAACATTGTATCTCAAGGTTACAGGTTCCACTTTCACACACTACCAAGGTTAAAAGGAATGCCAAACCTGCCACCAAATCAATGGGCAGAGGCTCAAAAACAAATTACAGCACTCATGGAAATGAGAGCTATTCAAGAGGTACCACCACAAGAGCAAGGACAAGGATTTTATTCAAGACTCTTTCTGGTTCCCAGAAAGGACAAAGCCTGGAGGCCCATTCTGGATCTTTCTTCTCTAAACACTTACCTGGATGTTCCAAAATTCAAAATGTTGACACTACAGCAGCTTCTTCCCATGCTGGGCAAGAAAGCTTGGCTCGTGACCTTGTACCTCAAGGAGGCATACCTGCATGTCCCTGTCAGACAAAACTGCAGAAGATACCTCGGATTCATAGCAGGTTCAATGCACTACCAATTCCCTGCACTGCCCTTTGATTTATCTACTGCGCCCAGGGTCTTCACAAAGTGCCTGGCACCAGTAATTGCATTTTGCAGACGGAAAGGAATTCAGATTTATCCGTACCTGGACGACTGCCTGATTCAAGCAGAGAGCAAGGACATTCTTCTATGGCATCTGGCATTTGTAAAACGGTTAAGTTGCCTGGGGTACACAGTAAACTAAAAGAAATCAAAACTAGTGCCCTCACGAGGTAATATTCCTGGGTGCCAGCTTGAACACAACGGCCCAGATGGCTTATCTCAAGCCAGACAAGCAAGGACAACTGACTCATACTTTCAATTGATGGCAACAAAAATCCAACTCCCTGCAAGAAAAATTCTGCAGGCCTTGGGTTACATGGCATCTTGCATACTACTAATTCCATATGCCAGACTGCATATGAGGAAATTACAATGGTACCTAAAGAGTGTATGGTATCAAGACTGTCAAAGTTTGGAAACAGTTATACCACTAATTCCTTGCCTTCAGCAGGAGTTCCGATGGTGGGCTCAAGCTCGTCACCTCAACAAGGTACAGCCTTTTACTCAACCCACAGCCAGGCAAACACTGACAACAGATGCATCGGATTATGCCTGGGGAGCCCACATGGCAGGAAAATGTATTTAGGGCAAGTGGCCCGCAGAACAATGACATCTTCACATCAATCAAAGAGATGTTAGCTGTACAAAATGCCCTTATAGCTTTCAAGGACCTCCTGCATCCAGGACAACTATTACTTAAAAACAGACAACACCACAGTTATGTGGTACATAAACAAACAAGCAAGGGGGCACTCACTCCTACCCCCTCTGCAGACAAGCCATGACATTATGGAACACAGCTCCAAACTATCAAGTTCATTTGCAAGCACAACTCCTGCCAGGAGAGAAAACACACTGGCAGACGACTTAAGCAGAAATATTATGGATCCCTACGAATGGGAATCTAATCCACAAATATTCAGAATAACACAGAAATGGTGGAGCCCAGACATAGATCTGTTTGCCTCCCCAACGAACTGCCAGCTACAGAAATTCTGCACAAGGAGTTACCATCCACAAGCATGGAAAGTGGATGCCCTCTCAATCAGCTGGAAAAACCTACAAGTATATGCTTTCACTCCACTACCTCTCCTTCCAAAGGTTCTCATAAAAGCCAGGCAAGAAGAGACAAAGGTGATCCTGATTGCTCCAGACTGGCCACGCCAGCACTGGTACCCAATCTTAAAGAATTTGGCACAAGAACCACCCTGAATATTGCCTCAAATCCCACATCTGCTGACTCAGCACAACAATCAGATACTTCAGTCAGCTAAAGACCTTAAACCTAGCTGCATGGAAAATTCCTTAGTCAAGCAAGCAATGTCTCTCTCTAAAGCTGTAATGGATGTCATTCTGGAGGCCAGAAGGCCTAGTACCAGGAAAGCCTATTCAGATAAATGGAAGAGATTCTGTGCCTGGAACCAGGCTCACAGCCTTGACCCTCTGAGATGCTGGACAAAGGCCTCTCTTTCTCATCCATTAAGATCCACGCCTCTGCCATCTCTGCTCATTACAACATGGATCCTCCAATTTTCTCTAATCCTTTGCTAAAACAGTACCTCAGAGGGGCTAAAAACATAAGACCGCCCCGTAGAGCACCTACTCCAACTTGGGACCTCAACTTTGTTTTGGAGAAATTAACTTTACCTCCCTTTGAGCCAGCTAACACAGCAGAATTAAAATTTATCTCTTGGAAAACTGCTCTGCTCCTGGCAATAACATCAGCTCGAAGAGTTTCAGAATTACAGGCACTAATGGCAGTGGAACCTTTCCTCATTTTCCACCAGGACAGGGTGTCTTTAAGAACTAACCCTACGTTTATGCCAAAGGTGGTTTCAAGTGTGGCTCTAAACCAAACTATTCACTTGCCAACTTTTTATCCAAAACCACAGAATAAAGAGGAGAGACTACTGCTTTCTTTGGACATTCACAGGCAGTTACATTTCTACTTGGACAAAACCAAAGCTTTCAGAAAATCTGAGAAATTACTGGTAGCATATGCTGCAGGAGCACAGGGAAAAGCCATTTCAAAACAGACAATTTCAAAATGGATAGCACATTGCATACATTTCTGCTACACACACCATGGGAAACCTATACCTAGCAGCATTAGATCTCACTCCACCAGGGCAACAGCCACTTCAACTGCCTACCTCGGAGGAAGTGCCTACCAAGGACATTTTGGAAGCAGCAACATGGAGTTCTGTGCATACCTTCACCAAGCATTACCATCTGCCTTTATATTCTAAATCCAGAGCTGGCTTCACCACTGCTGTGCTGCAGGGCCTTATAGCCACCCCTAATGCCTTATAGAACCAGCCACCCTACCTCAGCTTTGGGATTCTACCCAAGTGTAATGACTGCAGCAGTGTAACACGATGAACATAGTACAGTTTTGTACCTACCATAAATGTAGATGTTAGAGTGTATACACTGCTGCAGTCCAGGTTACCCTCCCTCCTTTCCCTTCTTACTTGCTGTACGTACCTATATCTTCTACCCTTTACTACCTATGGGGAGTATTTGCTGGTAACTAAAAGTTGTTGTTTGCTAATAAAACAGATAGATAGGAAAAGCAATTTGAATTGCCTACCCATTTGGGGGCACCTGACATCTGGGGCAAGAAAAACTGAAGAAAATGACGTTGGCTGCATGTTATATACCCCTGTCACACTGAGGTCAGGGAGGAGGCGACAGCAACCGACGCCGGACCAAGACTTTGGAGCTCAGGCTGACTGGGGAACTGCCTGGCGGCAGGATAACCCAAGTGTAATGACTGCAGCAGTGTATACACTCGAACATCTACATTTATGGTAGGTACAAAACTGTACTTTGTAATGCAAGGTTTGTTTTGATTGTGAGACTGTATTGCTTTGTTTAGCAGATGCCTATCGGTGTTTGTGCTATAAATTTGAAATAGAAGTTTTAAATTAAATACAAATAGTCATTGTAGAAGTAAAGCATATAGCAGTGTGCACATTAGTGTGTATGGTAAATGGGGAGAAATAGCCGAGTAATGGGAGACTGGAATGGCTGCAGGAGGGAGGGCTGTGTATGGAGGGCCCCATTTTGTCATGATTTTGTGAGGGGGCTGGGTGGAAAACTCTTACAGCCCTGGGTGGCACAAACTCTAGCTATGCCACTGTTTTTAGGTGTAGTAGATTGAAGAAGCATGTATATGCAAATGTTTTGAAGATGCATATGAAGTTGCCTTTCAGCGTCATTACTAGACTCTGTTTTTGTCTTTCTCTTTATTGCATTCAGTCAATAGTTTAGTTTACTTTATGAAGTCTTCAATGTTTGTGCAATGGCTGGGCATACAGTAATGTTAGGGCTACATTAAAATCAACTTCTGTATTTCATTACTGTGTGCTCTGACTTTTGCATGTAAAGGAACTAGACAAGTGATTATGTAGGGCAGTTGTCAAGCCTGCATGACTGTAATTATTTGACTTTAAGTACCATACATGCCTAGCTCTTTCCCAGTATAAGCAAAGTATATTTTCTTTAATTTTTGTAAGGTATTGGTTTACGTACTCTCAACTGTCTAGATTTTCGCAGAATGTCCAGATTTATGCTTCATATTTTTTGTTTGTTCTTTATAAAATGTATGGTGTTCTGGTAAATCAGAGGGTTTAAGTCACTAAGTTGTTGTTGTGTCTTTCTGCTTTTCCCGGTTAGGGGTTGCCACAGCGGAACTCCGGTCCGCTAATGGTTGGCAGTAGATTTTTACGTGCTGAGTTGCCAGCCCTGATGCACAACCTTCAACGAAGGTACGCCCATTCACGCAGGTCTCCACGCAGAAGACAATCTAGCTGAGAATTGAACTGGACAGCGTCTTACTGTGAGGCGACAACGCTACTGCAGCACTAAATTTGAGTTTCAGACTTTAGAAAATGCATGCTAGTTACATCCTGTTTTTCTAGCAACTTTCTGAATCTATAAGAGCAGTATTTGACATCTGTCCCTATTTTTGGATTTTTGGACCCCACTATTTTAGGTTTTGTCTAGATCTCTTGTGATAAGAGGTTGAGAGGTATGGAGATATCTTCTTTTTCACTACGAAGGTACAAATAAAGAGCATTGTTAAAAGACTTGACTTTCCTAATACAAATGCCAAAAAAATCAATTTAGAAGGATACACTTAAGACAATTTGTCTCGATATATGGAAATGTTTTAGCAATATTAAAGCTTTTGTCATGTTAATCTTTTGAGCTCCAGACCAGTCCTGGTTCACTGCTTTATCAGTTTCAAGAGGTCTGTTGCTTGTTTTTATGGCTGCATTTGTACAGTGTCAGAGATGAACACCCTCTCTAGAAGGCAAAGCTGTGTTGAAGCCATTTGGAACATTTTTCTTTAAAATTTGGCAGACTGAGTGATTTGTGAGTTATGTTAGTTTTTTCTAGGAGATGCTGTCAGTTTTTCATAGCAAGGTACCTACATATCTATTTCTGTGAGTCCTGAGCTCTCCCTGAAAACCTTTGTTAGCTTGTTACCAGGAAAAGAAAATATTTGTGCTTTCACATTAACCACAGTCCTGCTTACAGAAAGGAGTTTACTTAGCATCTTGACTGTGAATGAAAATGGCCTGTGCTGAGAAGGGGGGGGGGTGTTCATTTAACATAAAACATTGACAGTTTATGAAGCTTCAGTACTAGAAAGATTTAACGTATATTGAGTTTGGCGTGAGTAAAAATGATTTGTCTAAAGCATAGACCAAAAACATGCCCGTAGACCAAAATAATCCTTTTTTTTCTGAGTAGGTAAAGGCCCGTGAACTTTCATAATCTAGCCAAGTAGTGCAATGAAAGCTTGACTGGAATTTGTCATGATCAACCCCCCCCCCCCTTTTTTTTCTGATTTTCTACATGCAGTTAATTTTATTTTAATAAAATATTGTGTTTTAGTTTTATACAAGTTCAAAGTTTGATACATGTTCAAATATTTACATAAATAAAGCACTTATGGTTATGTTTTGTGCTTATTATTTTGTCTGTTCAGTTTGTATGCTGATATCCCACAATTCCATTAGAGTGGGTGGGGTTACATAATTATACATGCAATTTTTTTAAATCCACATACAGATTTTTGGCCGCCTGTACCTGCTTTACTTGGGGCTTTGTCCAGATTTTTGATGTTTCCAGGTTGAGAGGTATGATTGAGACCTGTGTGATACAATCTTTATGGGCCACATTAATAATTTAGTTGCTAACTCTTTTTCAAAGTTAGCTGGACTTGTGATTACTGTAACACAGGATACTGGAAGAGAAGAGGTTAAACATTTAATCAGTTACACCTGTGTGTCAGACTGCATTGTATTTCTTTTCTGTCCAGCAGTACCCACTGTTGGTACATTTCTAACACAAGCACCTGTACAAATCAGTTTGATATACAAATGACATACAATTATTTACAAAACTCCAGCTAGCTATGCTGTCATATGTTACACCTCTACTGCCCTACTTCTGGCATAGCTGGTAATACCACACACCATCATGGATGGGTCCACCCCTTTTTGGACCAAAGTTAAAGATACACTCACTAGAAGTCGGCAAGACTGCAAAACCTTGTCTACCATCAGCATCCACTTCTGCACCTTCTCAAAGAACCTTTTCCAGGACTCAAAAAGATGGTAAGAGGCTATGGTTATGAAATTCTTAAGGTTTTGTATATGAAACTTCTAGAACTAACTTCTAGAACTGGGGATCCTCCCCCCGGGACAGAGGGGGAACAGCAACACTGTACATTGTTCTTCGAATCACCTATGCCTTCAGGGCAAAGGGTTTTGAGGTCCTTTCACTGACAAAGGCTTTCCAGCACTCCGAAAGGTTGACAGACTACCACACTGTGAAGGCAATTGGGGGTTCTCCATCACTACACACACATGCCTGGTCAGCAAATCACCCCTGATTCTTGGGTGCATATGTTGTAACTAGAGGCTGTCATTCTTTTATATGTCCATCTCAAATCCCACAAAGAATTCCTGATAATCTGTCTCTGAGGAAGGCATTAACTCAACTTGTAAAGCTGCTAGACGGATGTCATCCCTTGAGCTCTCACAAGACCAGCAAGCGTCCAGAGTATACTCTAGGTTCATTTTTAGTTCCAAAGAAAAACTGGGACCTCTGGTCCATTTTAGACCTCAACCTTATAAACCATTCAGTAAAACAGATTAAACTCGGAATGGTCCTAGTTTAGTCCATTTTATCTCTTTTGAGGAAGGGCTGCTGGTTGTGCTGTGTGGACCTGCATGATGCTTTCTGTCACATAGCCAGGCAGTCCAGCAGGTTCCTTTGCTTTCCACTGGGAACCATTTGTTTTCAGTTCAGGGCACTGCCATTTGGTCTCAACGCAGCCCACAGGTGTTCACACAATGTATTACACTGGTTATGTGACATCTCAGACTGCAGGGGTTTTGGGTGTTCCCATATTGTAGCTGTCTGGCTCATAACTGCTGCCATGAGGGATTTGCTAATCCGAGACGGAGACTCCTTGTTCCATTTATGCCTTCACC
The DNA here is from genome assembly GCF_019279795.1 of Protopterus annectens. NCBI lineage: Eukaryota > Metazoa > Chordata > Ceratodontiformes > Protopteridae > Protopterus > Protopterus annectens. The sequence goes on from NC_056736.1 coordinate 334,584,154, forward strand.
TAGGGATCATGGTCAGCTTGGAAAACTCCAGACTTCAAGCTTGACACCTGCCCAGATGATTGAATTCATAGGATGTCACCTGGACCACCAACCTTGCAGATGGCCGAAGTCCAGATGAGCAACTCTATGCCAGCAAGGTGCCCTGGGTCAGCTTGGAAAACTCCAGACTTCAAACTTGACACCTGCCCAGATGATTGAATTCATAGGATGCCATCTGGGCCACCAACCTTGCAGATGGCCGAAGTCCAGATAAGCAACTTTATGCCAGCAAGGTGCCCTGGTTCTGCCTCACCAAAACTCCATAGCAAGATCCATCCTTCATCTCTTGAGCTCTATTGTAGCTTCTATAATTATCTTATCCCTTATGCCAGATTTCATATGAGGATGTTACGGTGGACCATCTCTTTACAGTGGTCTGTGGCTACAGCAGAATTGAAATTCTTTTCTTGGAAAATGCAGTCGGGGGGGGGGGGGTCAGAACTTCAGGCCTTGTTTTATAAACCACCATATTTGGTATTTCATAAAGATAGGGTTTCTGTTTGGACCAATGCTAATTTTCTCCCCAAAGTTGCTTCTGACTCTCCCTTGACTCTGGCAGATAATCTGATGGATGTCCTTCAAGGATGCATCTGCAGTCCTAACAAATGGGTTGTCCTGCCTCAGGCAGCCCTTCGGTCGGATTCCAAAGTCTGGGTCTGGCCTCGGCTGATGTCGCACTTCACCCGACATCATAGCTGCTGTCAATTGGGTATAAAGGCATCAGCCGACGCCATTTTCCTCAGTCTTTCTTGCCGCGGTGCCCGAAGCAGAAGCTGTTCGCAAGTGCCGGTCGGTCAGATCCAGAGATTTCTACTACCGAAGACTTCTAAAAAGCTAAGTACCCCATTGGGGACTCTTTCTTGCCTCAGCCGATGTCAGAAAAAGTAAATAATTGTTTAACTTGTGGGAAACAAATACCTCATAAGGATTTCCACTCTTACTGCCTACCTTGCTTAGGCCCAGACCACGACGTAGCAACTTGTCTAGCCTGTGCTTCCTTCAACCGACCGACACTTAGACGTCGGTCGGAGTTTGCGGAGGAGTTTTTTGGTCCCGCTTTTGCTTACAAAATGCCGTCAGACTCCGACTTTGCAATTAGCTAAAAAGCGTAAGGAAAAGGACCGACACTCGCGGTCCGCGGTTTCGGCCGAAACCACAGTTAAGCCAACCGCGAGTGTCTCTGTTTCGGCTGAAACAGAGTCCTCGGTTCTTCCTTCGGCCGAAAGCATTCCTCCTACAGCCGAGGCCTCACACATGGCTGAATCTGCTACTGAAATTTCTCCTGCTGTAGCAGGCACCCAGGATTTATCAGATACTATTCCTTTAGACATATCTACTCCTGCACGTGGAGCTGCTAGGCCCCCTGCATCCATGTATATCAAGGCTTTCTCTAGGGCTAAAGCAGCTAAATCTTCTAAGGCCTTGCCTTCTAAAACCCCCTCACACAGGCCTAGCTCTAGTTCCCAAATGCTCAGCCTGGCAGAGGATCTCATTTCTTTGATCAGGGGATCCCAACCTCACCCTGACAGGGCCTCTCATCCCTCCAGAGAAGAGGCCTAGAGCAGAGCCCCCTGAACCAGTTTCTACGGATTATTCCTCTGATGATTCAGAAAACTCAAATCCTCCAGAAGGCCCTTATTCTCCATATGAGGATTCTGACGCAGAAGACTCCATTCCTTCTGCCTCTCCTCCTGAGGAATTTTTCTTTTGGGGAAACCTTGCATGCTATGAGGGAACAATTTCAATGGCAGGGCCAGGATTTTTCAGATTCTAGGAAACGGCTAAGGACCTTTTTACATTTGCCACAGCATAGGCCTTTAGCCATTCCTCCAGTACTAACAGTTGTGGATGATGCTTTCAATGATGCTTGTACTGCCCCTGACTCTCTTCCTCTGGCCCCTGCTAAGCCCGACAGATACTACAGGGTCCCGGACACACATTATCACCTGTATAAGGCTCCTATTGCAGATCCTGAAACTATTTCTCAAGGCCCCAAAGCTGTAGCAACTGCCAAGAACCCCCTCCCCTCTGAAAGAGAATCTAGAGCATTAGAGAGATGGGGTAAAAAAGTTTATACTTCTGCTACTCTCTCTGCTAGGGCTTTAAACTGTCAATTCCACATGATTCAGTATCAGGAATTTTTGTTAGATCAGCTAAATAAAAAACTATCCTCTCCTGAACCTATAGACTGTAAGTCCCTTCAGGATTTGGTACATAACACTCAGCAGGTCAGTAATCATTCCTTAAAATGTGGCTATGATGCACTGGAGGCTTCCTTTAGATCAGCTATGACTGGTACAGTGATCAGAAGGCATGCATGGTTAAATGAGCAATCCTTACCAGACCATGTAAAGTCAAAGCTCCTAGATGCTCCCATGGAGAAACTCAGTTTGTTTGGCTCCCCTGCACAGCAAGTGTTAAAGAAGGTGGAGGAAAAAGCAAAATCTGTCCAAACAGTCAAGGACTTCTTACAGGTCCAGCCTCCTAGGTTTAGTAGAAATTGGCCTTCGAAGAATTGGTCCTTTCCAGACACCACCAGAGCACAGAGAGGCAGAAGTAGGCGCTCAAGAGGCAGAGGTCAATCCAGAGGTGCCTACAGGGGACGTCAGTGGCAGCCTAACAACCAGAGAAGTACTGCCGCAGATCCAGCTACTACCACTTCCACAGGACACTCACAGTGACTTGGCTCTGATACCGCCTACCAGGGAACAACTGGAAGCACCCTTAGGCGGAAAGCTAGCCTTATTTTCAGTAAACTGGCATTACATTACAGGAGACAAATGGATTTTACAGACAATAGACAAAGGTTACAGGTTTCACTTCCATACTCTACCAAGGAAGAGAGGAATGCCAAACCTACCACCAAACCAAAAGACAAACGCTCTAGGACAAATCAACCACTTACTAAGGATGAGAGCTATAGAAAAGGTACCGGCTATGGAACAAGGACAAGGATTTTATTCCAGACTTTTCCTGGTGCCAAGAAAAGAAAACCAATGGAGGCCTATTCTCAACCTGTCTGCTCTCAACACATATCTTATTGTTCCAAAATTCAAAATGCTGACCCTTCAGCACCTTCTTCCCATGCTGGGCAAGGAGGTTTGGCTGGTGACTCTAGATCTCAAGGAGGCATACCTGCACGTCCCTATTCGACCAGATTGCAGAAGATACCTCAGATTTCTTGCAGGATCAGAGCATTATCAATTCTCAGCATTGCCCTTTGGCTTATCTACTGCGCCCAGAGTATTCACGAAATGCCTGGCATCAGTAATTGCTCATTGCAGGCTTCAGGGAATTCAAATTTATCCATACCTGGACGACTGCCTGATACAAGCGGACAACAAGGTTATTCACCTACTGCAGGCCTTGGGATACACAGTCAACATAAAGTCAAGGCTGGTACCATCCCAAAGGATTACATTCTTGGGTGCAGAACTGGACACATCAAAGCAAATGGCATTTCTCACAGCAGAAAAGCAAAAGCAACTACCACTCTATTTCAAGGCATTAACAATGCAGAACCAGCTTACAGCAAGGAAAATCCTGCAAGCCCTGGGTTACACGGCATCCTGCATAATATTGATCCCACATGCCAGACTACATATGAGGAAGTTGCAGTGGTACCTAAGGAATTTATGGTCTCAGCACAAACACAGCCTAGAAACCCAAATTCCAATAAATTCCATGCCTGAAGCAAGAATTCCTGTGGTGGGCTCAGGCCTGTCAGTTGAACAAAGGACTACCTTTCCACAGCCCTCACCCAAGCCAGACTATCACCACGGACGCCTCAGACCTCGGTTGGGGGGCGCACATGGCAGACAAGTGTATACAAGGCCTATGGGCACAGGACCAGCTGAACCTACACATAAATCAGAGATGCTGGCAGTGAAACAGGCAATTCAGACCGTTTCTTCAACAAGGTCATTTGCTGATAAGGACGGACAACACCACAGTTATGTGGTATATCAACAAGCAGGGAGGCACGCATTCATATCCTCTATGCCGGATGACAATGGACCTGTGGAATGTGGCCCTGAACCTCAACATTCAGCTCCAGGCCATTTTTGTGCCAGGAAAAGAAAATATATTAGCAGACACCTTAAGCAGAACTACCACGGATGCCCACGAATGGATGCTGCATCCGGACATCTTCAAAACCATTACAGAGAAATGGGGGCTACCAGAAATAGACCTGTTCGCATCCCCACACAACCACCAATTGAGAAAATTCTGCACAAGGACATACCACCCACTTGCTTGGAAGGTGGACTCCCTATCCTTCAGTTGGAAAAATCTAACAGCATATGCATTCCCACCTCTTCCTTTGATGCACAAAGTGCTACTGAAGATCAAAGAAGATCACCCAAGGATCATACTGATAGCTCCAGACTGGCCGAGGCAGCATTGGTACCCGCTTCTGAGAAGTATGTCTCGGGCACACGCATGGCCTCTACCTCTAGTTCCTCTGCTGCTAACACAGAACAACTTCAAGATCCTGCATCCAAACTTGAAAACACTGCAGCTAGCTGCTTGGAATCTTACATAAAACAAAATAACCCAGATTTATCTCAGAGGGTTAAAGACATTATCCTGGAGGCTCGCAGACCCTCCCCAAGGAAGACTTATTCAGCAAAATGGAAAAGATACCTCATTTGGAGTGCAGCAAAAGGAGAAAATGTATCATTGGCAAACATAGCTAACATCCTGGAATATTTAGCAGAACTTTTCCACAATGGCCTGTCTTACTCCTCCAAGATTCATGCATCAGCAATTTCAGCAGAATACAACATGGACCCTCCAGTCTTCTCTCATCCTCTACTCAGGCAGTTTCTGAGAGGAATTAAAAATGTAAAGCCTCCAAGGAAGCCACCTCTGCCTACATGGGACCTGAACTTTGTGCTAGAAAAGTTAACACTTCCCCCTTTTGAACCAGCAGCAACAGCAGAATTACAGTTCTTATCTTGGAAAAATGCTTTCCTGCTTGCAAGCACTTCAGCAAGAAGGGTTTCTGAATTTCAGGCATTAATGGCAGTACAGCCCTTCATTATCTTTCATCAGGATAGAGTGTCCTTGAGAACTAACCCTACTTTTATGCCAAAGGTGGTCTCCAGGGTATCATTGAACCAAGCAATCCACCTACCAACATTCTTCCCCAACCCACAGAACAGGGGGGAAAGACTACTGCACACATTGGATGTACACAGGCAATTGCGCTACTACCTGGACAGAACCAAGAACAATAGAAAAACTGACCAGCTTCTGGTAGCATATGCAGCAGGAATGGAAGGAAAAGCAATTTCAAAACAGACAATCTCAAAATGGATAGGAAATTGCATTAGATTTTGTTACTCCTTTCATGAGAAGACAACTCCAGAAAACATCAGACCTCACTCCACAAGGGCTACAGCCACTACTACAGCTTTCTTACGAGGAGTGGCTACCAAAGACATCTTAGAGGCTGCTACTTGGAGCTCCGTGCATACATTTGTCAAGCATTATAATCTGCCTTTATACTCCAGATCCCAAGCAGGTTTTGCCACTGCTGTTTTGCAAGGGATCTTAACTACACCATAATCTTCTTAGTGCCTCCTCCCCCAGTTTGGCTATGGTATTCTACCCATTTGTTAGGACTGCAGATGCATCCTTGAAGGACATAGTACAGTTTTGTACCTACCATAAATGTAGATGTCCGAGAGGTATGCATCTGCAGTCAGGATTACCCACCCTCCTTCCCCTCTGTGGTACTCCTAGGGTATTTGCCCATCTTGTAGCTAGCTGGGGGAATCTATTATGGTGTATTTGTTTGTATATATGTACATACATGTTTATTTATGGTTGCTCTCTACTGTTTGGAATCATTTGCATTTATCCAAATTTAGCCTTCCTAGAGGGCACCTGGCATCTGGGGCAAGAAACACTGAGGAAAATGGCGTCGGCTGATGCCTTTATACCCAATTGACAGCAGCTATGATGTCGGGTGAAGTGCGACATCAGCCGAGGCCAGACCCAGACTTTGGAATCCGCCGATCAAGGGCTGCCTGAGGCAGGACAACCCATTTGTTAGGACTGCAGATGCATACCTCTCAGACATCTACATTTATGGTAGGTACAAAACTGTACTTTTTCTTTACCACATTTTTGAGCAAGGGCGAAATATACCTTACATTTGCAACTTGTGAACAATACTTTGAACCAATGACCTCAGGAAAACTAACCTACTGTTTCTGTAATTAATTAAAGATAAATTGGAAATGTCTTTCCAAGGTCAGACTGTATGTCCAGGTGGTTGACTTGATTCCAATGCCTTGTCTCTATCCTACAAGCCTAAATTTCATTCCGTTAGGGCTGTTGCCTCTTCTGCAACTTTCTTTTGTAGAGTTCCTGTTGATATTTGTGCTGTGACCACTTGGTCTGCTGTGCTCACATATATTTCATTGTATAAGCTGGACCTGCATTCTATTTACAGCATTGTTTGGCTGCAGCATTCTCCAAAATATCCTTCCGTGAGTCCTCCCAGAGTTTATAATTGCTGGGAACTCTTGTCTGTACAGTTAAGGCAGATGGAAAAGACATCCAGATACAAAAGTTCTGTACATACCATAATGCTAGACGAGTGTTTTCATCTGTCTCAATTCTAGATGTGTGTTTTTTCTTTTCCTTTATCTTCAAGTTTTTCCTTCCATCCCCCTGCCAAACTGTCATTGTCTTGGGCTCTCAATTGACCTTACTAGACCTGGCAGAAACCTTGCTTAATTAGACTTTGACCTTTTTTTTTTCTCTATTTCAGGCCTTTTTTCCTTGCTATTGTGACATATGCAGGTTATTTTTTAGAGGTAGGCAAACTTGAGCCGAGGATTTGTTAGGGTGAATTATTGGTTGGGGGGAGCCTTGGATCCAAAGGTCTGAAAGTTGTTGGTTTTGGATCTGATATACCCAGCAGTTGAGATGGACACAAGAAAAGATGGATGTAGCTTTGTGGTAAGTAGATGACATTCATTTTTCACATGAAATGAGGAAGTTAATATTTTAGTGACTTATTTTTAACAGTATATGGTCCAGTTTACTAATCTCCCTATAACTGTGCATGTGAGGAGTGCTGCTGTTGTCAGCACAGAAGCAGGTATGGGTAAATGTCCACAAATTTCACTGAAGACTGGAACAAAATTAAGTGAAAAGGAGTTTGTATTTTTCTAATGTAGATGATTTGTCGTAATGTCCTGACTGTTAAAACTGGTCATGCAAGAAAAGGAAAGTAAAAGTTGTTCAAGTTTTCTCAGTTTCCTTTTTTCTGATTCATTATCCTTCTAATTGTGAAGAGGAGTGTAATCCTGGTGTTCTGTAAGAAGGTGTTTTTAGTTGTATAGTGACCTGGTATCTCAGGGGTAGTTCATGGAAGTCTCATTTTGATCTGTCCATGTAATGTTTACTTAGGAACTACTCTAGATATATTATTAAGGGAAGAGTAGCCTATGCTAACTCTAGTTTATCAAAATTAGCTGGAGAAGTAGTAGACTCAGTCCCTAATACGTACTTTTGACAGTATCTGCTCTTAATGCAATGCTTTAAAGTTTAACCAGTTATTGTCTGACTTTGGTGGTTAATGCTGAACTGAAAAGGTAAAAGGGTTAATTTAGTAAAATTAAATGTAAAGCAGCTGCCCAAGTCGGTGGTAGCTTAAGTGGATATAATAGTTCCATGGCACTTCTCGAAAAAGAGTAGTGGTTCGTATTTTTTTAAATGTACAGTACTATTTACAAATTTATGTAGTGTACAGATTTTCATTCCTTCCCATTATTGTCATAGATGCCTTACTTTTATTTCAGTATTATATTAAACTTGACCCCATGTTACTCCTAGTTTCAATTTATCATTGAACATGATTTCTTGTAGCCTTATATTCCAAATGGTCCACACAACATAAAATCCACACATTCTGACAACCGTGGATAGACAGTTTTCTATGGTTTCCCCTGCTAATCTGGTTGATAAGGGCATCTTGAGACCGTTTAGCAACTACAGACAGCCCTGTACTACTACCACCTAGGAACACAATATGTGAGAGATGCAGTTGCATTGAGAACCTTGAGTCCTTGCTGTCTCAGTCACAAGCCAGTACATCTGGCACTGAGAAGGATGTCTGTGCAAACACTATGAACACCACACCTCTAACACCACCCACACCTGTACAACACACTCCTACATATGCAGAGGTTCTCAACCTAAACGAGATCTCCGAAGCAAAAATCACATGTACACATCACAACCCACAGCACCAAGCATCACACATAGTACACACACCTGTCTCACAGCCTCCAAGGCTCAGCCACAACCCCAACATACTAGAGTCATAGGAGAGTCTATCGTGAGACACATAGATATGCCCCTCACCAGGATAGACAAGGAGAAAGCCATGGTAAATTGCTTGTGATGTACTAGAATCCACCATATCACACACGCACCAGAGTCTCTTAACAACAGGTACTGTTATGACTGTCATAGTCAGTGTTGCTGTGAATGACTTGAGACATACCTCTCTGGACTATATGAAGAGAGACATGATTGAGCTTGCTGAATGTGTGCCCCAGGCAGGTATGTCCCTAGTCTTGATTAGCATCCTACCATCACCCAAAATGATGCCTCAATACAAACAGAAAATGATTGACTTTGACTTTAACAGTTGGCTTAGTTTCTGGTGTCATTTCAGGGGGATCCAGTACCTGACAGCCTGGGAGGACATGATTGACAGACCACGATGCTTTGCCAGAGATGGCCTTCTGGTTTCTGGCAAAGGCTCTTGCCTCCCACATAGTGCCTTTTTAGGTAAAGTCACTAGCACAAAATTACCAACATGAAAAATTCTTCTAAATGAAATTTAAAGGTCATGCTGCTAAACGCTAAGTCTTAGCATGAAACTGCACTCATTGCAAGCATTCCTTGCCCTGGAGGATGCTGACATTTGTGCAGTCACCTGAAACCTGGTTCAAAGCTGTGGAGAGCACCCCAGCCTTACCAGGATGTCCTTCAAGGATGCATCTGCAGTCTTAACAAATGGGTTGTCCTGTCGTCAGGCAGCCCTTCGGTCGGCCGGATTCCAAAGTCTGGGTCTGGCCTCGGCTGGTGTCGCACTCCACCCGACGTCATTGCGGCAGTTTTTCGGGTATAAAGGCATCAGCCGACGCCATTTTCCTCCGTCTTTCTTGCCGCGTGGCGCCCGAAGCAGAAGCTGTTCGCAAGTGCCGGTCGGTCAGATCCAGAGATTACTACTACCGAATACTACTTCGAAGACTTCTATAAAGCTAAATACCCCGTTGGGGACTCTTTCTTGCCTCAGCCGATGTCAGAGAAAGTTAGTAACTGTTTATCTTGTGGGAAACAAATACCTCATAAAGATTTCCACTCCTACTGCATACATTGTTTAGGCCCAGACCACGACGTAGCAGCTTGCCTAGCCTGTGCTTCTTTTAACCGACGGACACTTAGACGCCGTTCGGACTTTGCTGAACAGATTTTCGGCTCCGATTTTGCCTACATTATGCCGTCGGATCATCCGACTACGCAAATAACCAAAAAACGCAAAGAAAAGGACCGACACTCGCGGTCCACGGTTTCGGCCGAAACCGCGGTTAAGCAAACCACGAGTGTCTCGGTTTCGGCCGAAACCGAGCAAGCGGTTCTTTCTTCAGCCGATAACTTGCCTTCTACCGAGGCCCCTTCTATCCTGGTAGAAACGGCTTCTGAGATCCAACCTTCTGTTGCGATTTCACGGGATTTATCAGACACCATTCCCCTAGATATTTCTTCTCCTGCACGTGGAGCTGCTAGGCCTCCTCCAGCTATGTCTATTAAGGCCTTTGCCAGGGCTAAAGCAGCCAAAGCATCAAAATCTGTGCCTGCCAAGCCTCCCTCTCACAGGCCCAGCACCAGCTCCCATATGCTTTCTTTGGCTGAGGATCTCATCTCTTTAATTCGTGGAGCCCAGCCTCATCCAGACAGGGCCTCTCTCCCTTGTCCAGAAAAGAGACCTAGAGCAGAGCCCCCCCGAGCCAGTAGCCACGGATGATTCTTCTGATGACTCTGATCATACAGATCTCCCTGAGGCTTCTTATTCTCCTTTCGAAGACTCTGATGCTGAGGAGTCCATTCCTTCAGCCTCTCCTCCTGAGGAATATTCCTTTGGGGAAACCTTGCATGCTATGAGGGAACAATTTCAGTGGCAGGGCCAAGATTTCTCAAACTCTTCAAAAAGGCTCAGGACCTTTCTACACTTGCCACAGCATAGACCTTTAGCTATACCTCCAGTTCTACCTGTTGTTGATGATGCATTTAATGATGCTTGCACTGCTCCTGATACTTTACCTCCGGCTCCTGCTAAGCCCGATAGGTACTACAGGGTCCCGGACACTCATCACCACTTATATAAGGCCCCTTTTGCAGATCCAGAGACTATCTCCCAGGGCCCTAAAGATGTAGCAGCTACTTCTTCTAAAACCCCCCTCCCCTCTGAACGGGAATCCAGGTCCTTAGAGAGATGGGGTAAAAAAGTTTACACCTTTGCTACTTTGTCAGCTAGAGCATTGAACTGCCAATTCCATATGATTCAATATCAAGAGTTTATGCTTGACCAGTTGACTAAAAAGCTGTCCTCTGAAGAATCTTTAGATAAAAAGTATGTTCAAGAAATGTTACATAACATACAGCAGGTTAGTAACCATTCTTTGAAATGTGGCTATGATGCACTGGAGGCTTCCTTTAGATCAGCCATGACTTGCACAGTTATCAGGAGGCATGCATGGTTGAAAGAACAGGCTTTACCAGACCATGTCAAATCTAAGCTTTTGGATGCACCTATGGACAAGGTCAATTTATTTGGTGCCCCCGCACAGCAGGTACTAAAAAGATGGAAGAGAAAGCAAAATCTGTGCAAACAGTAAAAGATTTCTTACAAGTTCAACCTCCAAGGTTTAGTAGGAATTGGCCCTCCAAGAATTGGTCCTTTCCAGACTCCTCTAAGGCACAAAGAGGCAGGAATAGGCTCTGGAGGCAGAAACCAATCCAGGGGTGCCTACAGGGGTCGCCAGTGGCAGGTAACAACCAACGAGGCACGGATACAGCCACCACCACTACAACAACTCAATCACAGTGACTTGGCGGTGGCTACGCCTACCAGGAACCAGCTAGAAACGCACTTAGGCGGACAACTGACATTATTTTCAAGAAACTGGCACTGCATTACAAGAGAAAAATGGATTTTGCAGACTATAGACAAAGGTTACAGGTTCCATTTCCATACACTACCAAGAAAGAGAGGAATGCCAAACCTACCACCTTCACAAAGGACAGAAGCTCTAAAACAAATATCTCAATTATTAAGAATGCGAGCTGTGGAAAAGGTACCATTTTTGGAGCAAGGGAAGGGATTTTACTCCAGGCTCTTCCTGGTACCAAGAAAAGAAAACAAATGGAGGCCTATTCTAGACCTGTCCGCTTTAAACAAATTCCTCATTGTTCCAAAATTCAAAATGCTGACTCTACAGCAGCTTCTTCCCATGCTGGGCAAGGAGTCTTGGCTGGTAACTCTAGATCTCAAGGAGGCATACCTGCACGTCCCCATAAGACCAATTTGCAGAAGATACCTCAGATTTCTTGCAGGATCAGAGCATTATCAATTCTCAGCATTGCCCTTTGGCTTATCTACTGCCCAGAGTGTTCACGAAATGCCTGGCATCAGTAATCGCCACTGCAGACTTCAGGGAATTCAAATCTATCCCTACCTGGACGACTGCCTGATACAAGCGGACAACAAAAACAAACTAACAGAAGACTTACAAAGAGTCATCTACCTGCTACAAGCCCTGGGATATACAGTCAATACAAAAAAGTCAAGGCCGATTCCATCCCAAAGAATAACCTTTCTGGGTGCAGAACTGGACACATCAAAACAAATGGCATCTCTAACTGCAGAAAAGAAAGAGCAACTTCCTCTCTACTTCTTGACATTAACAAAGCAGAGCCATCTAACTGCAAGGAAAGTGCTACAAGCTCTGGGCTTAATGGCATCCTGCATAATACTGGTCCCTCATGCCAGGCTTCATATGAGAAAGCTACAGTGGTACCTAAAGAATTTGTGGTCTCAGCACAAGCACAGCCTAGAAACCAAAATTCCAATGATCCCATGCCTGAAGCAAGAGTTTTTATGGTGGGCTCAGGCCTGTCAAGCAAACACAGGACTGCCCTTCTGCAAAAGTCAACCAAGACAAACCATCACGACAGATGCCTCAGACCTCGGCTGGGGGGCACACATGATGGGCAAGTGCATTCAAGGCCTATGGACTCAAGACCAGCTGCATCTGCACATAAATCTAAAAGAAATGATGTCAGTAAAATTGGCAATCCAGGCATTCAGACCTCTTCTCCAAGAAGGCCAGTTGATGATAAGGACAGACAACACCACAGTTATGTGGTACATCAACAAACAGGGAGGCACACACTCATACCCTCTATGCCGGCTGGCACTGAACCTATGGGATGTGGCTCTGAGCTACAACATTCAGTTACAGGCAATTTATGTACCAGGGAAGGAAAACATTCTAGCAGACATATTAAGCAGAACTACAACAGATGCCCACGAATGGATGCTGCATCCGGACATTTTCAAAACCATCACAAGAGAATGGGGTTTCCACAAATAGACTTGTTTGCATCCCCACTCAATCACCAGTTGAAGAAATTCTGCACAAGGACTTGCCACTCACTTGCTTGGAAGGTGGACTCCCTATCCTACAGTTGGAAAAGCCTGAAAGCATACGCATTCCCACCACTTCCTTTGATGCACAAGGTGCTTCTCAAGATCAAAGAGGAACGTCCGAGGATCATTCTGATAGCCCCAAATTGGCCAAGGCAACATTGGTATCCACTGCTGAGGAGCATGTCCCGGGAACAAATATGGGCACTGCCCCTGATCCCATTACTGCTGACACAGAACAACTACAACATTCTGCATCCAAACCTAAAAACTCTGCAGCTGACTGCCTGGAACATTACATAACAGCAAATAACCCAAATTTATCCCAAAGGGTTAAAGACATTATCCTGGAGGCTCGTAGACCTTCAACAAGAAAGAATTATGCAGCAAAATGGAAAAGATATCTCATCTGGAGTACTGCAAAGGGGCAAGATGTGACACTGGTGAACATAGCCAACATCCTGGAGTACTTGGCGGAGCTCTTTCATGCAGGCCTGTCCTATTCCTCCATCAAAATACATGCATCAGCTATTTCAGCAGAATACAGCTTGAATCCTCCTGTTTTCTCACATCCTCTGCTCAGACAGTTTCTGAGGGGAATTAAAAATGTAAAACCTCCCAGGAAACCTCCCTTGCCAGCATGGGACTTGAACTTTGTGCTGGAAAAACTGACTCTACCTCCTTTCGAACCAGCAGCTACAGCAGAATTGCAATACTTATCCTGGAACACTGCTTTCCTGCTGGCAATAACTTCAGCAAGAAGGGTCTCTGAACTACAGGCATTAATGGCAGTACAACCCTTCATGATCTTTCATCAAGATAGTGTCCATGAGAACAAATCCTACATTTATGCCTAAAGTGGTATCCAGAGTCTCTTTAAATCAGGCTATCCACCTTCCTACATTCTTCCCCAATCCACAGAACAGGGGAGAAAAGCTCTTACATACCTTGGATGTACACAGACAATTACGCTACTACCTGGACAGGACAAAAAACAATAGAAAAACTGACCAGCTTCTGGTAGCATATGCAACAGGAAAAGAAGGAAATCCAATTTCTAAACAGACAATCTCCAAATGGATAGGAAATTGCATTAGATTTTGTTACTCCTACCATGGAAAGAAAACTCCAGAGAATATCAGGCCTCACTCCACAAGGGCTACAGCCACTACCACAGCTTTCTTACGAGGAGTGGCTACCAAGGACATTATAGAGGCTGCTACTTGGACCTCCGTGCATACATTTGCCAAGCATTACAACCTACCTCTATACTCTAGATCCCGTGCTGGTTTTGCCACTGCTGTTTTGCAAGGGATCCTAACTACACCATAATCTATTCTCATTTCCTCCTCCCCTAGTTTAGCTATGGTATTCTACCCATTTGTTAAGACTGCAGATGCATCCTTGAAGGACTTAGTACAGTTTTGTACCTACCATAAATGTAGATGTCCGAGAGGAATGCATCTGCAGTCAGGATTACCCACCCTCCTTCCCCTCTGAGGTACTCCTAGGGTATTTACCAATCTTCAGCTAGCTTGGGGGGGATCTATTATGGTGTATTTGTTTGTATATATGTACATACATGTTTATTTTGTGTGTTTGCTCTCTACTATTTGGAAACTTTGGCATTTATCCAAATTTAGCCATCCTAGAGGGCACCTGGCATCTGGGGCAAGAAACACTGAGGAAAATGGCGTCGGCTGATGCCTTTATACCCGAAAAACTGCCGCAATGACGTCGGGTGGAGTGCGACACCAGCCGAGGCCAGACCCAGACTTTGGAATCCGGCCGACCGAAGGGCTGCCTGACGACAGGACAACCCATTTGTTAAGACTGCAGATGCATTCCTTTCGGACATCTACATTTATGGTAGGTACAAAACTGTACTTTACTCATCTTACCGTACTTTCAATCCCCCAAATGGAGGGCTACAAAGCCAAAGAAGGTGGTGATTCAATATTTATCAAAGGCATACACACCTCCAGGCTGGTCATATGGTATTATGTACAGGAGACACTCTCAAGTGCAGTTAACTGTTGACAAAACACCTATTCAAATCCTAGCTAGCTACAGACCCCTAACCATGACTTAGGGTGCCCACTCTACCTATCTGGACTTATTTGAATTCATCAAGATTCAACCCTCTACCCTGATCCGGGGTTACTTTAACTACCCAGCCATAGAGTGGAAGACCAATTCTAGCCCAAACATGAATGCCCAGAGATTCCTCTACTCAGTCAGTGCCAATGCATTGGATTAGCTAATTGACACCCCTACAAGAGGTGAAAATATCCTGGACCTGGTCCTAACCAACATGAGTAGCCACTGGAGCACCCCACCGTCCCTTTGGTTGGAACTAGCACAAATGTCCAAGCCTACACCAAAAAAAAAAGCTATATGAGCACCTACATAGCTGTATGGACTCCAATACCTAACAGGACCAATTATCTTCCTCAAGGAAGAGTAAACATGTCTGGTGGACAGCAGCAAAAAACAAAAACTCTATAATAAAAGGAAAAAAGTCTGTCCAGGACCAAGAGGGAGCAGGTGCCAAGTTGGAAGCAATCTCTCCTTTGTCTGAACAAGCAAATGAGGTCACTGGTGAAATCCTCTGAGGCTAACTTAGTCCACATTGGTCTCCTCCACGAAGGACAATCACAAGGCCTTCTTCACATATGTCTGCAATCTCAAAGGTCACACCCAAATCTACTCTGAACTGGTGGTCAATAACACCACATAAACAAATGCCATAGATATAGCCAACCTGTTGGGCAGACAGGTTCAGTGAAAACTTCACCCCCTTGTCCCCCTGATCAGTAATGCAGAACATCCCCAGCACCTGCCCCCCTCCCCTCATCACCAGGAGAGAGTGGGTCTTTAATGCCCTCTCAGAGGCAAAAAAAATAGTCTCTATATGGGACCCAATAACATCCCTGGCTGTATCCTACATGAATTCAGGCATGAGCTCTCTGCTCCATTAGGCACCTTATTCAACCAAAGCCAGAGCACTGGTTTCATCCCAGCCGAATGGAGGACAGCCATGGCCATCCCTCTACACAAAGGTGGAGCATCCACTGACCCAGGCAGTTATAGGCCCATCAGCCTAACTAGCCTGATCTGCAAGGCCATGGAACCCATTATCATGGATCTTATAAACAAGGATATTGGCAGCCTCCCAAATGTCTGACCCCACACAGTTTGGATTTGTCAAAGAGAAATCATACCTGTTAAACTTGATAGACTTATTCGAAACAGTCATACCTTGACCTAGCCAAAGCCTTTGACACTATACCCCACTCGGGCATAATGGATAAACTCTCTCAGCTAGGCATCAACCCGTATGTTACCAGATGGGTAGCTAACTGGCTCACTGATAGAACCCACTCAATCAGATAGGGGAAGCCCCCTCTAGTAGTAGACTGTAATGAGCGGTGTATCCCAGGGATCTTGGGGCCTGTACTGTTTGGAATATACTTTCTGAGGTGCAAGCCAAAACCAGTGGTCTGTGGCTAAGTTTGCAGATGACTGCAAGCTGGGCACTGTTTTAAATTCCCCTAGTGATGTGGACATTCTCCAAGACAGCCTTACCCAAACTAATGACTGGTGTCAGAAGCGTGGCCTCAAACTGAATGCCAAGAAATGTATCACTATCCCCTTTGGGGAAAATGGCATCCCCATTAATTATCACATTAATAACAGTGTACTAAGCATGCAATCAGTCGTGAGGGACTTCTGCACCTAGGTTGATAGCAACCTGACTTTTTTGACCACCACATTGCCTCTGTTGTACGGAAGGCTTTCTAGATGGTCCACCTCATAGGTAAGGGTATTTTATCCAGGAACAAGGAGATCATAACATCCCTGTACTACTCCCTTATCAGACCCATTATTGATTACAATGCCCCATTAAGCATGTACCTTGCCAAGCACATGTAGCAGCTGGAGAGACCAGAGAGGTTCCTGACCAGGAAAATCCAGGGTCTCAAAAACCTGTCCTATACAGATAGGCTAAAAGCCCTGTCCCTCTACTTAGTTTTGTACAGACTGCTCAGAGGTGACTTGTGTCTGCTATACAAGGCTATCTCAGACCCAACCTTGATGGAGTTGCTGCATATCCATAAATCAAACTCCACTCTCCCAACCTGCATGCAAGGACTTAAACTGGTCTGTGACATTAATAGAACTTGTTGGCGGGATAGATTTGTGTCCCAAAGACCCCCCCCCATCTGTGAAATAGACTCCCTCTCCATGTCAAGTAGAGTACCTCCCTAGCTCTCTCTAAGAAAAACCTGGACGACTAAATCAGATACAGAAAATACACCTCTGGGATACCACCTGTGTCCCTGCTGTACAGGGGAAACTGGTGCTGACTTTGTGGTAACGTGTGAAATTCTTGGCTAGATTTATAAGGGCCTCCGGGTCAATAGCCTAGTATCATCCTATTTACATCTGTCCATTTTTCTAACATGTCCCTTATTTTTATGACTGTAATATCAATATATTATCATAGCCATATTTGTTTCATTTACCTCCTTTA
Organism: Protopterus annectens; assembly: GCF_019279795.1. Lineage (NCBI taxonomy): Eukaryota > Metazoa > Chordata > Ceratodontiformes > Protopteridae > Protopterus > Protopterus annectens. The sequence goes on from NC_056736.1 coordinate 334,601,472, forward strand.
TATTTTCAAAGAATTTCTTTACACAATTTTTCCCACAGTTTTGCAGCCCTTATAGATTTTAAGAAAACATGTTCTGTAGTTTCATCTTTACCACAGTATATACAGACTTTAATTGATTTTTTTTATGGCATATTTCCCTTTACTGGTAATTTATTGGTGATTAATCTCCTTAAAAAATCTTGACATTCTACTCGTTACACCATGCATTTTGTTCCTTTATATCTTTAACTTTTTTCATTTGCTAGCTCAGCCCAAGGATGAACATAAGATTGTATAGTGATATTTTTATACCATATATATTTTTTTATATAGGGAAGACCAATCGGTAATTTAAAGTGCGTTACAGAACACCTCTATGATGTACGGAAAAAACAAAACCACTAATGCCCTTATTGACT